>NW_019384539.1:131853-180932 GCF_000671375.1 Centruroides sculpturatus | reverse complement strand
AATTCCCTTTAAAAAAAAATTAATGTTGTAAATAAATAGAATTTCCCTATTATAAATTAATAATAATAATAAAATATATTTAGAGGAATTTTTCTTCTATTAAATTCGAGTTAATAAATGCAATTTTTTTTTTATTTTTTTCTTCTTCTATAATTTATTATTAAGCGTATTAACAAGTTCAATTTTCTTATATTTTTAACTTAATTTTCTCTCGATTAATTTCGAGTAAACAAAGTTAAATAAGAGAATTTTCCGTTTAGAGAAAGGTTAAGATATTTTGAATTTTAAAGCATTTATTTTGGCATTTTTCGAGGATTTAAAACTTTAAAACTGATTGTATACAGTCGAGTCAATTTGAATGAGAACCTGTAGAATAGAATAAAAAGAACATATTGTACACCATGCGAACAAATATTTGTAGAGTAAGAGAAGTGTCCGAGTTGATGCCTTTTATAACATTGAATAGCAAAGGATTTGATTCCCAGGAGGGATGACCTGTTAAAATTTTATAGTCAATGAAACTTTGATGTTTTAATGTATGAGAATTTACTGTGAAGAGAAAGAGAAAAGTACGTAGTACAAACAGTAGAAAAGACATCAACTCATTATAAAGGAAAACACTGAAAATTTGTTGGAAAACTTTATAAAACTTGATGATTGTTTCATCCGCAATTACATTTAGCATTGAAATATTCCATAATTGGAAACGTCACATCGATTTTGTTTAGTCAAAGATGATTTTTATTGGTAAATGGAGTACTGAAAGGGTTTCTTTCTTTAATATAAAACCACGTTGCTGTTGGAAAAAGAATTGTTTGATGGGGGATAAAATCAATTTTAGATTAAACCCAAAACATTATTAAATTTTCTTCTTCTTCTTCTTTTTTTTTCTTCCTTTTAAATCCAATTTTTATTCACTGAAAATTCATGAATAAATCGAATTTGAAAGTTTCGATATTATTGTTATTATCGTTTCTGAAAGGAAGAAATTGTGAAATTTATGGTGAGATATTATTGAAGTTTCAAAATTTAAAAAAAATTTTTTATAGAATTTTCTTATTTTACTTTCTAGTAAGATAACATTTTGTGGAAAGGAGAAAGCGAGAGACAGAGCTACTGTTTGGAGTCAAACAAACATCATTACTGTGCATCTCGCTCCAACAATTATCTTATTAAAATGTAATAATTTTTTTAGATATAAAATTTAAAATACTCATTACTTCAAATCCTCTTTTCTATAGTGAAAGAAGTATAAAAAAAACCTTGTTTTCTTTTTTTCTTTCCTCTTCTTCTTCCGCTTCCACCTAAATTATAGCGAGCGCAATCCGACTTAATCCATCAGAACAAGTTTTAAAAACTTTTATATATAATTCTTCCTGTCGAGACGAGAAAAAAAAAGGAAGAAATAAGAAAGAGAAAAAAAAATTAATTTGTATGTGGCAGAATTTTTGAGTGGTGAAGGTAATCAAATTGGCAGAGGATGCTCTCTAGTGTATCTAAGAAAAGTTTTCGTCCGGACGGAATATAACAATTTAAAGCAGGTCAAGCGGAATGAATAAAATAAATTGCTGAATTTCCATATTTAATCCAATCATGGACTGCACGTCTTTCAGTCTGTTCGTAATTTAAGTAGGTAAATTGATTAGGTTGGTATAAAGGGAGGGAAATATTTGCCATTGCTCTATTGGAAGAGGTTGAAGCCAATCAGAAAATCACTTCGTCTCGCGCTACATCGAACAATGAGACGAGTGTCCAAATTGGAGAGAGGTCATTCGAGATTTCTACACTCATTCCTTAAAGTTTCAGTGGGTAAAAATTACATTGTTTCGAGAAAGATTGGGGTAAATTGTTGCTATGGCTGGATAGAAACTCCTTCTTCCAAACACTGATAAGAAATTGATAAATGGAACACATCGTCCACTCTAGTTAAACCAAACCGAAAAGCCAACAGTCACTTTCAAGAATTTAAAGAAATTTCGGAAATTCCATCGTCGACTTTACTACAAAATCGAGAGGAAAAAATATATATATAAAGGCAGAGGATACGCGTTAATCAATTTTAGATAAAACAATGGTTGTTGAAACGGGATGAGATGATTTAGAAACACGTTTCTACACGTACTTTCCTCGACTGTATGGCGTGACCGAATCTTTGGTAAGGTTATTGTGAGGTGTTAACGGTGCACCTGGCCAGACGAAGATGAGATCGAACATCTGCTCTGTCGAGGTTTGGACACGCTAGTAGATTTAAGCGAGATATCATCGACTGCCATCTTCCAGGACACGGGCAACTGCAGTCCCCCCCTTGGAAAAAAAAGCGAATCTGCAAAAATCTGGTGTTATCCGAATGAAAGGACTGCTAGATTGAAAGGATTCCTATTCCCAACCTTTTCTCCGAGTTAAATTTTAATATTTTTCCACTTTTTCCTTTTCTTCTTCGCTCCTTGTAAAAGTGTTTTGTAAATTTAAAACCGCTTATCCGCATCATCTTTATGTTTTCTTCCGAATATCTTCTGTCGTTCCATTATAAACACATTCATTCTTACGATGGAAATACATCCGATGTAGATGAGGTACGTAAATTAGGCGAGTCATCAATCGTAATTCTTGCTTTGTTTGATAATCAGTATACAACCAGCAATCTACTTAAGATAATAACGTTTTGTGTTAGCTTAAGGATTTCATTGTATAGAATTAAATAATGAATTTTATCCAGAGAAAATTCCTATTAAGAATTCCGGATGCATCAAAACTTGGAATGCGAGTTGAGCAGTTTCCATTCTGCCAAGATGTTGCGTGTTTGCAATTCTTGTTCTGGCACGGTGTAAATTCTTATTGTAAACACGAAAACAACCTCCACACCATCTACTACATTAGATTAAAGCGGTTAGATCAGTCGATAATTACTTAAAATTATGATTTCTGTCGTGTAAACAGCCGAGGAGAAGAGGGGAAAAAAAATCCATAAAAATGTTTAAGAGAGTAGAAAAGCTGCGAATGACTCGGCATTTGGTGTCAGTTAACTAACAAAGTAATTATTTTACAGATAGAAAAAAGCATAGTAAAAACAATCTTCATCTACAAATTGCATTCTTAAAACAATACACGTAGTAATTTCCTTGAAAACTAACAACAAAAGAAAAAAAAAAAGCGAATTGTTGCCAGCAGAAAAGAAATGGTGATCTACAGGTTAAAATTGCGAACGAGCTGTGGATATCAATTTAGAAAAAAAGAAGTGGGAAAGAAACCTTTATTAGCAGAATGATTAGAGAAAAAAGCAAAGAATGTGGAGATAGAACAGAGATGGAAAGAGTTTCTCCAGTCTGGTCACGCACACAGCAAATTAACCCCACGGAGGTGCTAGCGGTTGGTTGGCAAAGTCAGTGCTGTGATTGAACAGCTCAGTGTGCAGCAGACAGAGACAGATGTAGAGTCAATTAGAGTGATCGTCTTCTCGAGAACTATCCAACAAACCCGCTAATGCATAGGTGTTTGTATTGCTTAACGAAGTACAACTCTATTCTTAGAATAAACTCCCAAATATCCATTTAATGTCGAACTTTTTTTTTCAATTTTATCATGGCATTGGAATTAAATAGCCATTATAGAAATTTACAATAATAATAATAAAATTACAAATTGTTATCGTACAATACGTGCCAATTGTAAATTTAGTAAAGCGCTAAACTGTTGCATATTTAAAGTTCTCGTGCCAATTTTCTTGAGACGGAAACCTGTTTTTAAATCTTCTTGGTGGCAAAAGAAGAGTTAATTCTAACTCGATGATGGGAGTAAAGATTCGAGATATTTTTTTTTTCGTTTTATGATAAACTAGACGTGTCCCTATAGCGATCTGTATCTATAAATATGACAGGAGGGATCGTTTACTTCTTGACGTGTGTCATGAGAGATGCTTCTTTCAACCCATGTAATGTAGTCCCTATATACGTTACTGAATTTGATCCACTTTCCCATCACGCTGGCGCCAAGCTGTGTGATGGTTTGCGGAAATAATGGGGTTTACAGAACTCCCAGATCTTGTGCCGTTGAAGATGACGATAAAATCAAATCAAACCGTTTTCTTTCGTGCATCTTCACGACGTTTGTATTTTTTTACTATTTATCAATTAAATTTCGCAAAAAATGATAGTTTTTTTTCCTTATAAACTAGAAATTTTTAAGTATTCTTAGATAAGATGTTAAGCGATAATAAGTATTTGAATTGATTTTGTCCCGGAGGAAAGAAGGAGAATGGGTAATTCAAATTATTGACTGAAGATACAGCACGGGAACGTTCTATTGTAATTTATAAGATGAAGGTTAAAGAAGGAAAAACGATCTAAAAATTCTCTTTTATAGTCGTTGTGTATGTTTACAACAGCTGTTTGGTGGCTAAAAAAATTGTAATCACGTAAAAGATAAAGAAAGTGGCAACAGCCACATATTTGACATCCCAAAGGGGTGAAACAAACTTTCTTAGCTTCCTCGGTAATTAACAAAGAGAAGATTCGACTCGATAATCGATGACCAAGAAACTCTGGCATTCCCTTCGCCATTCAATTAACCCCAGCACCTAAATAAGATTTCACGCGCACGCTTCGCACCCCAACCAATTTCCCTTCAGCTATACACATGGCATGCAGCTCATAACAGTTAACACGGTTTAGATGAAGCAATTTAAATTTATTACCATTTGATTTATCCCCCTTTCTATCTAAAGATAATAAATTAAAAATCATCTAAATTCGAATAACTGATAGATAATTGTATGTCGGCTTTCCCGCAAATCTCTCCTATAATGCAGTGAAGATGAATTTACAGGTTTTATATTTTAAGCGTTAAAAAGTGATTAATTAATGATTTTAAAAGTAATTTGAAGATTAGAGCGATCGATTTTAATTAAAATTAATTTAAAGAAATTGTAATTTTGTTAAAATCAATCAAATTTAATTTGTGTTGAGTGTTTTAAGAAAAAATTAAGCCGCGTACTGTACAAGCTTTGTAAGGTTTTTTCAAGCAAAAAAGTCACTATCTGAAGGATATAAAACGCTTTCTCTAGCACAAAAAAGAAAGAAGAAAATCCGAGTTGACTGCAAAAAGTAAAATCTGAGTTAAAAAGGCGAGATACGCTTAAGACAAGTCGATCCACTTTTACTATGCACTAGACGCAACCACTCCCACTAAGTGTTGGCAGTCACCCATTGAAATTCCATGGCTCCGTAGCCATGGAAATGAGTGTCTATCACTGCAAGACGTCTCTTCAATCCCTTTAAGTAGACATGACGGCCTGTGTTGGGGATAGAAGCTCTGCACGCATTGTATCCCAAGAGAAATGCGGTAGAAAAGAATACGTAAGAAGTCTTACGAACACCTCCCACACATATACACTACGTAAATGGAAAAGGCAGCAGCAGCACACGTGGAATATGATGTTGTTGCTTTTTTTTCTCTACTTTATCGAAAGGGGAGTTTTTAATTTCCTAAAAAGGCTACTTATCGAGAATGTTTAGGATGAGAAAAAAATGAATAAATGGGAGATGACTTGTAGTTTACCTAGTGCTCCTCTGTGCATTTAAAAGATCGAGTGTAACACGAGATATCGAGAGTTAATGTTAAAAGTATACAGTTTAGAAAAATATCCAATTTCTTATTATATTTTTATGTTAGGTTAAAAGTTGTTTTGTAGGAGATTGCTCTTTTTTTAAATAGAAAAATATCTAATCGACTTAAAACCATCATTTGGCCAAGAAAAGCAAAGTTGGGAATAGGAGACGGCTGAGTAAACAGACAATATGAAGAAGTAAATCTAATCATTTCAGATAAACACAAATACAAGGTCAGGCTTGAAAGAAAACATGTTCGTGATGGTTTTTCCGCATTTTCTGGGGATAGCTGGCGGAAACTAAAGACAGGAAAAACAGTATTTGCACATAATACGATTTGCCATGTCTGCAATGACTACAACATTGCAATTTCCGTTTCCAAGACGAAGGACGTGACCTTAGGCATACACTAGTCGTCGTTGCTCGTGTCGTATAGAAGCATGCATAGATGAACACGTGGGAAAAGTGAGTGTGAGTAGTTTGATGATGTCGTAAATTCAATAAAAGATAGGTCAGACGAAATAGTTGCGTTTATGACTCGATTTATGGGTAACCGGGTTTGTTTCTCGGGAATAAACCTTTTTAAAGACACAAATAAAAAGTCGGACGGTGTGTGAGTCGCCTTTACAAATAGGGGATTTATAACACTGATTTTATGCTTAACCACCATACTTATGTAATAAAAAGCAATTTTAATTTTTAAGTAGTTTTCTACCTCTCTGTCATTGCCTTAAATTACCTTACACATTTTATCCATTAGTTATTTCTACATTTAAATTTAATCATTAATTCTTAACATTACTATCCACTTAGAAGTCGTATTTTCGACTCCAATCTTAACCATTTCTTAGTCGTGTTAGCTACTAGACCCCATTTTTTCCTTCTCGCCACTTCTATTATATCCTCAGAAATGCAGTTTTGTCTACAGGGACAGATTGTCTGGAGCATTAGATTCCAACCCATCGTTTTGCCTTATTTCCCATCCGACTGATTCAGAAACGACTAGAAAAAAAGAAGAATTTAATTCGCCTTGACGATCCAGCAGGGAACCAAATGTAACACGCAAACCACATCCTGCTGCTCATCGTGCAGGTAGACCAAAGACACCCGATTCCGAGTTGACAATACAATACGTTTGGATCTTTTAGACCAGCATCCAGCTGGAGATAAGACAGGATCACGTGATGCCTCTAGATCGATGAGGCTCAGAGGATCCCATTCCCGTTCCAGGGTGAAGGCATCTTACACCAAACAAGACTTTTTATATTACCCCAATGCATCATTATTGCCAAAATTATAGAGCTAAACGTGTGAGTCATTTTTACAAAAAAAAAAAAAGGTTATGAATATTGATAAACTCTTGCTAGAAATTTACTCTTCCAGCATCATTAAGGATAAACACGAAGATTTCCTAGAATATCTCGAATTACGTAGGATAAAATAGGAATTTTAGGAGCTAAACAGCTGTTACGAATGTGGACAAGTGATAAAAATCCTAGAGAAGTTACGTATCATCACATAATGAAGCTTTAGAGTAATTTGGCCCTTCTAATATCCTAGCAAAACATAAAATATGTCGGTGAAAATTTTCAGCTCGCGCTTAATTTGTTAAGATGGAAAATTTATTTTCGAAATAAAATGAAGAGGTAAAGAGTGTAGGTAGATGATATACAGGAGCTGTCAGCTAATGTTCAAATTATAATATGTAAAAGCAGATAAGACAACAAGAATAATCTAGCAAATAAATTGTAAAAGAACGGAGCGAGAGTGAGAGAGAGAGAGAGAGCAAGTTTTGTAAATGAAAGAACATTAACCGGAACTTTTTAATAAAAACTTTACAATTATCCACCTTGAAAAATGCCTCTTCTCTTTATCAATATTTGAAAAATGGATGCGGGATGCACCGCATCTGTCCGTTTTAAGAAATTCTCGAAGCTGTTGTCTTATTTAATAACGGCTTCAACTATTTCTCTCGTATTTCTTTATACCCTTTTTCTTGGCAAAGCGAAAAGAAATTGAATTGTCAAGATAACGGCGCAACGTCTAAAAGTATTTGTGGGATTTCATTGTACAGATGCTAACCAATTTATTCTATTCTTGGAAAATGCATAATTTCAAACTATTCTTTACATTCTCGGGGCTCAATTAATAAGTAAAAATGGGTAATTTTTTTTCAAGTTTCCAACGTGACATTCGTCAAACGGGATCAAAACGGTGATTAAATGCATTGGTTGTGGCTTAGTTGTAGGCGTATAATTCTGTACAATTTATTGATTGCTCATCTTCTCGCTCGTATGAAGAGAGCAACAAACGTGGCATAGTTTAGAGTTGTTAACTGTGAATGAAAGATTTACGGTTGACAAGTAAAAGCGCAGAAAGGAGCGAGAATGCTACTAAAAGAGCTCGCAATATCCCCTACTGCAATAATGACAGTTTAACAATCCAAATACATTATTTGCTGGCATGGAGGTTGGAAGAGCTTTAACGATGCCGGAGTGCACCTACATTAGTTTTTTTTTTTCTTTCTTTTTTTTTCTTCCCCTGATAAAAATAGGCGGTTCTTGTAACGTCACAATGGATGCCGTGTTAAAGTTGTGTCATAGTAAAGTGTGTATTCTCCTTTACTCTGCAGGGAAGGTGGTGATGTGGAATGACCCGTGCGTGTCCCACTGGGGATAGAGGCTCGTGTCCATAGACCCGGTGCTAAAAATCGATTCGGATCCCCTCCCCTTATAAAAGGTCTTTCGCTTCATTATCCATCAACTCGCACATTCTTTCACCACTTTTCCGGTTAAAACTGAGCATTTTTCACCATTTAAAAGTAAAAAAATCATTATACCCAACATTAATTTATCAACTTTTATTCATAAAAATGAATGAAATTCTGTACCTTTGGCGCAAATTAACCTTCAACGGGATCAAAGTTAAGACAGCGATGAACACTTTAACTTAACATTTAACTGATGTTGATAATGAAGAAATCGGGGAAATTTAATTAATCAAATTGCTAAATAACGTTTGCTTTTGTCCATAAATTAATCTTGTTAATGAGAATAAAGATTTTACCAAGTCAGGAAAACGATGATGAATTTTATGTAAATAAAATTTTAAATTAATTTAATATATTAATAAATAGAAAAGGGAAGAAGAAGAAGAAAAGGAAGAGCAACATTCGTTGATAGAGAATTTATTCCAATAAAATATAGGAAAATAAATGTATTTACTACGAATTTTGATTTTTGTAAATTCTGAATTTTATCATTCATCATATATAAAAAATAAAATAATAAAGGAATGGGGTTTGCAGTTTGTTGAATGCCTCCCCCATAATGAAGTTAGCTGTGGTCACGTCTTGTCTTTAGTTGTGCACGAGTACCGTTCCAAATAGAAATTTCTCAGAAAATAACAGAGTTGTAGATAAATTGAAAGATCTTTTATGTCAGAAAAAGAAGAGGAAGAGAAAAAAAAATATTCCTGGTTTTTTTCTCTCTCTCTTAACTCGCGTCTAGAGATGAATAATCAGATTTAATTATCCTCGCCAGTTAGACATGTTTGATATCGCGTATAAATTAAACCAAAATCCCTATAACGATTGCATATTTCTAGTCATTAATTCAGCCTATTAACAACGATTTGGATGGTAGAAAAGATCTTCATCTTCTCTTTTACGTCAAGAGATGGCTGCATGATAATTTGTTAGTTGCATAAATTCGATTTAAAAATCTAGTTTTTTAAATTTATTGGTTGAATATAAAAAAAAGAAGGAAGAGGAGAAAGAGAAGGAGAAGAAGGAAGGGATTTAATTCTGTAGGGAGCAGGCAAATGGAAAAGAACTTGGTTAAAAAAAAGAGACCATTCTGACGTCAAAGTTTTACGATAACAAAGTCATACGAGTCAGAAACACTTCGCTTGGTTGGACTTTCGCTTTTCTCTTTTCTAACTCATTGCTTCAACTTTTAGTTTCCTTCTTCAATCAACAATATTTCTATTCTTTGCATGTTCACCGACAAAATTATATTTTTATATAAAGAATGGATTCGATTGCAAAATGCAATTTCTTTTCTACTTTTCCAATTTCTAGTAAGGAATTTTTATAATTACGTGTCTTAGAAAAGTAGGATACATAAAATAAACAAACCACATATGTGTACTTTACCATGTTATTGTTACGGAGTCCTTGACTAAATCCAACGACTAACTTATCACCTAGCTTAGTCGTTGGTCATAATAATAGTTCAAATTTGTTGGGGCATAATGGGCCTCCTACCTTATATTTTTATAGTTTGTTTTCGATCTTATCTTCTAAGTATACAGTAGAAGAATGTAGTGTGTTAGATTATTTTTTTTTTGTTGTAGTAAAATACAAATTTCTAGTTTCTTTTATCATAAACAGAATTGCTTATGACATTTCAACGTTAAGAAATTTGACTATGTTTACTATTTTCTTCCCTTTTTTTATAAAACAAAACAGAAAATCCGATTCTTTCCTTTCCTCTTCTTCTTTTATCGCTTTATTTTTCTTATAATTCTATTTGTTTTTTAGTTTTGTAATATTGTGTTGAACGTATTGTTTTCATTTCTAGCTAATTATATACCCTTTTCTAAGAGAAAAATAAAAAGAACATCACTTATTCTTTTATCGAAAACGTATTTAACAATGCTACTCAGTGAAGTTAAAAGTTAGATCTTCGCCATTGTCGACTGGTGGCTGTCTGTCGATTGATTTTTCTTCTCTTCTCCTCACACATTCCTGAGTAAACGTACGACAAAATCACCAGATTCGAATTCATCGCATAATGTACATAAACATTTCTTCCTGTCTGGATATTCTTTATTTTCTCTTCTTATTGAAAGGTGTTTATACTCTCCAAGAGTTTGTTTTTCTTTCACTATTATTCATATATAAATATCGATGAATATAAGTGAAGACGAAAATATCCTCCATATAAAGCTGTATATATAATATAGATTACAACAAAGCAAAACGTCGCTGTAAAGGGGGGTGGATATAAATAAAAAGAAGTCTGCAGTAAAGAAAAATGCAAGAAAACAAATTATTCTTTCGTTAAAAACGAATTTTTTTCGAAAAATTACTTCGAATGAAGCGGAAATATTTAATATTTAATCAATATTTTGCTATCGTTTCTTCTTCTCTTTAAGCGTAACGTCACAAAGCCCAGACAAAATAAGAGAAATTTTAACAAATACTTTTGATTTTTTTTTCTTTGTAAAAAAAGTAAGACTGAAATTCATATAATATCTTTTGAAATAATTACTTTATCCATTCGACTTAAATACACATGACAATGATGAATTTAGTTCGTAAATAAAACGAATTTCTACCCCCTTAAAATGTATTAAGACATGTTATTTATTATTTTCCAATGATTTTACTGTTATCTAAAAATACAAAAAAAAAAATAAAGCTAAATTAAATTTTTAAACTAGAAAAATAAATTAACAATAGAAAGAAAAGTAATTAACTTCAATTAAATAGAATTAAGTGCTTTCAGAATTAAAACCTGGCTTTTTATTATTACAGATACTTTAAAAAAACACACAAACACACAGTTTATAATGTTATAAAGCATTTTAAAAAATAATTAATGTTTATATTTAATCAAGTTTTGTTAATATCCAATTATTTGCTGTAAAAAAGATGTTTTTACAAGTACATAAGAAGTATAAATATATAGAAATACGTCCTGTTTATGTACAGTGTGAGAAGTGACAATGCATCATTGAAGCAGCATACTCGTTTCCTTACTGTCAATCCGTATGAGAATGGCTGTATCTGCTTGTTTGTGTACGAAAAGAGTGGACAAACAGACGTTGACCAAACAGCTGCGCCCGATCCATTGGACTCCCAGAAGGTGGACGGCATCTTTTGCACATACTTTGCTCTTCGTTCTTTTAATATTAAGAAACAATTATGTAGTGAAACGGGTGAAAGTTGGCGAGTCGAAGCACGTAAATTCGATTTTGTGTCTCGAGTTGCAGTTGTAAAAAGTCAGCAGGTTTTGTCGACGTGGTGTTTAAGATCCGTCCAATGTCGCCATCACGTTCGCTGACACGGCCTGATTGAATGGTTTTCAGCATTCGTCCGAAATCTAATTCGACTATACAATATTCACTCCACGCTCGCTAAACTGGAGCTGTTTGCTTCGTGATAAATGTGTGACAGTCGTTGCACACCTGACACATATGGCTATATCCCTGACATTCTCAACCTCACCACATTCAATTCTAGCACCCTTCTCTTTATCTACGTGATAGGCATTCATCTGACACGAATTTGTTGCATTCTTTGTGCTTCGTTTCCTTTCCTCCTCATAATTTATACAAGCCATTCCGATTTTTAGCGATTTTCTGCTCTTGTTAAGCTAGAAAAGATGATGACAGACTCGTAATTATTCATAAACCGCAACTTTCCTACTTATGTAAATGACCAGACTCGAATTTTTCCTTACTTTTCTTCATCCTAATATACACATAACGTTGAAATTTTAAAACTTTTGTATTCATAACGTTCGGGGAAGAGGATAAAGGGATAATAATCATCCATACAACATAATCTTCCATCTTTTCTTCCTCTTCCTCATCTATTGTAACGTGGTGTCATTTACATCGAATTTGCGACATACTTTGATAGTTTCTAAACCATAATTTATAAAAATTATTCAAAATTTTAGAAAATTTAAGCTTTTATCTGTCGAGTGGAGAAGAAGATAAATAGAATAATAATCATTTACTAGAAAGATCTAGTATCATCTCCTTACATGTAAGATGAGTATTTATATGGCACCGATTTGTGATATATTCGCTTACTCTTCCTTATCCTGGGATATTTAAAATATTAGAAAGTCCACATCGGTAGATAAGAGTTAAAGAGAACTATCATCTTTTATGTAGCAGAATCTTTCTCCTTGCGTATAAGACTGATATTCATGCGCTATACTTTGCCTGATTTCTTTCATCATCATAATTTATATAAGACATTCAAAATGTTAAGTAATTTTGCTCCTCATTCGGCTAGAAAAGAGGATAAAAAACAAACATAATAATCATTAATATACTCGAATGTAGCATCTCCTTTCGTGTTCATGTAATGCACTTTCATCTTTCTTCCTTTCGCTTCACGAATTTAATTTTTATAAATTATTCAAAGCTTTACCAGTCGAGAAAATATATAAAATTATTCATATATATATAGAGAGAAACCATCTCGGTTCTTTTCCTCTTCTTGTCCGAATAATGAAATCCACTCTGCTCCACTTAGTTATAGGGCCTACCTCTTATATCACTTCATTATCGTATAGGATTTTCAAAGCCAATTTTCTCAAATTCTTAAAATATTCATCATAAACTTTCACCTTCGCGCATCATCTTCATGTAGTACTTATCTGCATCCTTTTCCAGCATCCTTCATCATCATAATTTATACAAGCCATTGAAATTTTTAGTAATTTCGCATCCTTATCAGCTACCGTAGATGATAAAGAGTATCATAATCATTCATAGAACAGAATGGAGAAGACACGACTGGCCAGTATGTCCATCCGGTTCAACTGGCATACAAACATCTAATGGATATTTAATTAGGACACCGTCCATGTTTTCTGCACTCGCGTCATGTCTAAACAGAATTTATTGCTCATCTTAATTACTATCCATTAGTCGGTGTCTGTGCAGGACTCGTAATGATTCTCAATTATACGTAAGCAGAGATAGGAACCGACCGAAATCGTTGATGAAGTCAAGATGCTAGTGATATATGTTGTAATATTGCAAAACTGATGAAATGCCCTCCTTATGCTGTTGACATTCAATCTGTACTAACTGCTTTCGGATCGATTATGATGCTTTTTAAGCGCATTTAATGTATAGAACAATTTTCTAACTTATAATACCGATTACTAATTGATGAAAGCAGCTTAATATTATTGTAGTCGGGGCACATTCGATGATAATACAAGACAAACAAACAATGCAGGTATGATAATGAAGCTATTAGCTATTCAGTCCAGCATCGGTTGTTACACGCATGAACATGCAAAATTACTATTCCTAATACCCGATAAGTACATAGTTAATAGGACAAAGAGAGAAACTTAATTACGAAAAGTACACGTCCCAATTTCTAACGGCGACATTTTTTTCTCCTATTCTTCTTTCTTTTATCTCTTACTTACGACGTTTCTTTTGTTCTAACTTTCTGGGCTGAAAGAAAAGAAACGAAGACAACAGAGCGTAGATACAATACGTCTCCCTCCCTCTTCCCAATTACAGAAAACAGTTAATTCGCTCTTCTAAGACGATAAGCAATGAAGATCAACCGTTTGCAACTCATCAATCAATCGATCCGGGGATTGAAAAACCATTCGAGACGAAAGAAAATTTGGATTAGAGCCGAACCCGCACCTTCTAAACGGCACACGTGTCCGAATAACTACACCAGATTGTTGGAACCACCACCGAAACCATACTTCAATTAACTGTGACTGGGATTTAGACCAACAGACGACATAATTAGGACTTAAGAAGGACTAGACTTAAGTGGCCATTAAACCTTTGCTAATGATAACAGTTTTTTTCTTCTTGTTCTTAACTAAATCCTTCTTTCCTTACAAATCCTGGCGTGTGCTACTTTTTCTCCACTCGATAACAAGCGCTGTTTCTGCAACTCCAGATTATGAACACAGGCAATAAAGAGGCACGTTTAATCTCGAATATTATTAATTAAAGCGATTAATCTGTTTATGATTCTACTTTAAAAATCGATAGAGAAAGAAGAAGAATTTTTTCAAAATTCCCCCCCCCAACAAACCGAGTCCTAACATCATAGAAACGTTACAACCAATCAATAAAGGAAGCTGTTTTCACTGGTAAACTTCAATATAACCTCGTCAAAGAAGCCATAAAAACCATATCCCGGTTAGGAGTAGCATTTTTAATATCACGAACTGAGAAAATGAAAATTGTTTATTTAGAGCAGAAAGAAAATATCAAAAAGAACACGTAGAAAGGGATCCTTTTATACTTAGAAATAGCTTTAAGTGAAAGAAGAAGATAGAAAGAGCACAATCGATGTGTAGTAAATTAGTTCATGTTCAAATTGGAAGTAATTGGTATCCTGGTGAGGAGCAGTGGTCAGTTGATATCTCCTCCTCAGTTACTGCTGATTCTTACTGTCATTTGTTTTATGTGACCACATTAGTTTCTCTTAGTCACTTTCCTTAACGAAGATAAGAAAAGGTAATTAAATTACCCATCAAATTGGCAGGAAAATTATTGTAAAATTTCAAGATATCATCTGATAAAACGTGCGAAAATAATAATTAACTAACGTCTTTATGGGTACTTAAAATATAAACGGTTATCATTAACTCGATGGGGGAGAGATAACTCCGTTTGTTATCGATATTTAACTCAAAAACTAAGTTTTACTCTTTGAAATTTTCCTATCTTAATTCGTATTTTCATATTTTACACTCACTAATGATACGAGAAGTGCATTACTCATAGGCTCAAACTATGTTTATGAGGATGTTAATGACGATACGATGATGATTACAATGAAGAAACGTGTTTTTTTTCTTTAATAAGAGGAATTTTTGTGGAATTTGGATAATAATAATCCTATTTATCTCGCAACTATGAGCAATACAATCTAACTATGGATAGAATTAGTGAACAAACTTGATTTAATATATCAATATTGATAATTTAATTAACAAATCGATTATACCGGTAGTCTCATGTAATTTTGAGGAGGATTCGCCTATTATCCTTCTATGGGGATAATAGGAATAATTATTATAAGTCCTATAAAGGCTACGATACTATGAGGTTTAAAGTGTAAAGGCTCGAGGGATTCGATTCCGTTGTTAATCCTCCGAATTAAAATTTTAATTATTTTGATGTTTTTAAGTAGAATATAAAGAAAAAAAAATTCAATTTAATTCTAACTAAAGTCGGGTTTTTGTTAAAGGAAACGTAGAAAAAGTAAATGAAACCCGCTCACAGAGAAAAATAATCATTGAAATGATCAAGAAGAGGTGGAAAAAAATAGACAAAAATTAAACAAAAGAACGGTTTCAATAGGGAATAAATATTAATGAATGGCAGAAAAAATATACAAAATAAATAGAAACGATGAGGTTAAATTAAAGATGAAGAAGAAGAGGGGGAAAAAATCATCTTAATCAATTCTAGAATTTTATAAGGCCACATTTCGGATTCGTTATTTTTTTTTTCGTGAATCAAAATTTGAATAAGGGAGTTTAAATTTACAAGTATTCTCTATTTACGATAAAAAAAAGTGATATATGTTTATATTATATTATTTATGGAAAACAAAATCCCAAGATTGTGGATGGAAATAAGATCGGGACGAAGGAAAAAAAAACACTAGAAAGACGAAAAAAAAAATCGAAATATAAAAAAGTGCTTGTGGTTGACAGGACAGAAAATTTAGAAGTAAACAAAAACGCCAAGATGCAAGTAGTGTTGATGGATGGTCAACACCTGAGATACCTGTGGATATTTGTAGAAGAAAAACATTAAAAAAAAAAGGCCATGTTTGATTTATATTTAAGGATAAACTCCTGACCTCTCCGGTTACACGAGAATATTGAATTTTTCTATAAGAATAAGGAGTAAAATGTAGAATATTTTCTAAAATATAAAATAACAAAAAGTTTTTCCAGCAAAAGGAAGAGAAAAAATAATAAAAAATAAATTATCTTAAAATCGTTTGGAAAATATCATTTTTCTATATTATATATGGAATTTCCAATTATAAACCGGAGGAAATTTTATTTTTAAACAAGAAATTCTATCAAATAGTAGCTATACCTGAACAAATATACGCATATATACTCGTATGTATATATAGGTTCACTTTTCTTTTTCTTTTTTTTTTTTTAAATTGCCAAATCAATAATTTTATCTTCTCACTCTTCCTTTCTTTCTCTGTATAATTAATAGAATTTATAGATTTTATAATAAACCAAGCGGAATTCGTATGTTGATAAAAGAATAAAGCGTTACTCCCCTGATAATTAGACTTCACGGCAAGACACAATGAAAATCTAAATATCTTTCTGAAAGAAAAATAATTACAGCTAAATACCCCTGATTTTTATTTCATTTTTTAAAAAAGATTCTTAAATTTATTACTTGTACTTTGATAACTAAAACAATTTTCTTTGTGTTAAAAACGTGTTTATCGACGACATCCTCCCCCCACTCCACGGTGGTCATCAGCAGACTCGTGACGTTTAGGTATATGAAAACTATCAGTGACATCATATCTCATCAAAACGACGTTTAGATGCTATTTATGAGTTGGTTGATGAAAAGCTACTAGCATAAACTTACCGATATTTCGGTATCAGTACCTGTGTGTTGCAAAGAGGCAGCTGAATCAATTGGACAACTGAAAGAGCTAACACAATCTCATTTCCTGTGTTTTTCTCACGCGAGGTGGTTCAACACCGAGGATTACTTTCCCAGCTGCAACCATACTTAACTTTTTATGTGTCTTTTGCTATCCGCAACCAGCAGCAATTAAATACTAGCCTTAGAGAATATAACGGTTCTGAAGGGAACTCGACCAGATTTTCTATCCTTTTATCATAAACAGCTGACTTGTCTGCGTTATTTAATCAGAACAGGCCGACATAAAAGGAATATTAAACATAAAAACTACTTAACACAATGCTTTTTTGACCTTCAGATATTGTTTTATGTATTTTTCTTATTTTAAATTTAATGCACGAAGGTTAAAACTTTCGGAAAGAAGGAAGGAGGAGGGAGTAAAAAAAATAATAAATAAAAAATAAAAAAAAATACATTACTTAAGCATAATCGAATTTTTCAACTTATCAGATTTTGAAATTATTATTATTTTTTCTTGTTTTNATATAAATCTTTTTAAAAGTTCTTCGTAAAAACAAATTTTAATAATTATTTATAAAAGTTGTTAGACGAATAAAGGATGAGAAATAATTATTCATTAACATTTAGACAGCTCATATTTCATCAAAAGATAAAGCATAGGAACAAAAAAAAAAAATATGATTGGAACAAAACAGCAGGATGCTCGATAGGATTTTCTGACTCCATTAATTTTCATACCAAGCTAAAATCCCCGGAGAGAGAGAAACCAAGCCATATGCAAAGTGGGATGCAAATGTTTCGTCTTGACTATAGATGGATACCGTTCCTAATATTTATAATAATATGAAAATTACATATATTTTTAGATATTATTACTAATTTTGTTTGCTGGATTGTATTAACGATGTTTCTCCAAAGTTAATTTGTATCTATCTATAATTAAGTTTGCCTTATGGAAGGAGAGAATGGACACAATCACTCACACACACACACACACATATATATATATAGAAGGTTAAGGTAAAATATGCGACAATATCGATCAGTAACGGCGTCTGTGAGACAATTATTTTCTCTAGCAAAGCTCTGACCGTTCCATTAGCAATTCATTGCTCCAACAAGACGGTTAAAAAAAGAATAACCTCCGTTTTCATAGCCAAAAAAGAAGTGCATCTCGGTTTTCTTCCATTCTATCCAATGGAAGATCCGAAGATGAAGTTTTTATCTAACAATTTCAGGAAACTATTTTATTCCTGTTTTATATGGATTCTGATTGTAATTTTGTTTTTCTGTGTATATATTTAGATGCGATTTTTTCAAGAGAGAAAGAGAGAGAAAAAAAATGTAATTTCGGCGAAAATGCTGGAATAAAAATGGATTCTCTCTAGAGAATCGAATATCTTCTCCAGTCTCTAAACATCCGGGGAGTGTTTTCTTCGCATCTCGATCGTATTTATTCTATAATTACATTTACAATATAAACAGTTGGGGCCATATCGTCCAAGTTGTGGACCAAGAGGTAGTAATATTGACATCTGATCTATCTCTAGTTTTAATTAAACGTCTCATCCCCGGTATTACTGCATTCTCGTCTTCATTATGCCATCATCAATCATTTATGTTATCATTGATTTCATAATCGACCGAGACAATCTGTCAACCGGTGATTTTAATATCGTTTCCGTGCTATCATTGTTAAAGGTACAACTGTACAGGATAATTGAACAAATAACCAACAGGGACGAGATCATAAACTATAACATCTTGTAATAGTAATTTCTAACGAATTAAATTTCGATTATCTGCGGAGTTAATGAAACCTTCTCTCCTCCTGTACTTCAGCATCCCAGGGATGCAATTGGAAACGGTAGCTTAACTTGGCTACGTGCTCTACAGCATGGAGATGCGGTGAAGCGCATTCAATTCCTTCCCTAAATTACCGAGACCGGGTAGAGAGAGAGAGAGCTTGTCACGTGTCCTCTGGGCAACGCGTCACTTCCGGTTGACCGAACCGGAAATCACCGGTGCGGGTTGTGCATCTATCACCAAGGAAGTAATTACAATAGAGTGTGCAACCTTAATTGACTGCACTTTGACGAATTTTACGTTTAAATTATACATGCGCTACGCTGTATAATTTAAAATCCTGTGTAAAATAATACCCTTTGAGCTTCTTATAATATCGAAATTTTCATTATGAAACTTTTAATCAATTTTATTTTTTTTATGACTCTTAATTATGCTTGGAGGATTGTTTGGCCATGTTTTAAATTCCTCTCTAGTAAAACACGAGTTCAAAGAAGCAACTAATAATATTTTCGGAGGCTATCATTAAAAGATTTTTTTTTATTCTGCACTTTTTTTCTTCGCTTCGGGCTCCATTTCAAGAGTTCTTTTCCTGTTATGTCTTCAAGATAGTCAACTTTAATATCGTTTTCATTTCTTAAGAGAGTTTGAGAGTCCTTCTTGTTATATCTTTAAATCTTTCGAGATCTTTCTTGTTATATTGCCTCCAATTGGTTCATGATCATTTTCCATTACCGTCTTTAGACCATATAAAAAATGTTGTAAGATTATTTTATCTATCTCCAAATCTTCCACGATCATTTTAAATTTTTTTTTCAAGGATGTTTATGTTAAATTATATATATATAAATCCCTAGAATCATTTCAACAAACATCTCAATATTGTTTCTCCAGCATCTTCCGCATCTCGCATCTCTCTTACTTCAAATTTCGGGATCAGTTTTGATGTTATTTTCTAAAAGTTTTCTTATATTTCCCTCTCCGTTAAGCTATTTTTCGTCAATTTTATTATATATATAAATTGATAAAATGATGAGTAAAGAGGTAAACAAGCCTGTTAAATTTCAGCTGATGCCTTTTAACAATGTCTTAACAACAAATAAGATAAAAATATCAATTATATAATAAATATTTTCGTTAATACTCCTTAAATTATTTGATATATTGTTAAAGGTAAATCTATAAACTTTTCATCATTTGTTTTCGTGCGGTAATTTGAAGCGGAAAATTATTTTAGTAATAAATCCATCTTACGTAATTTTAATTGGTTTCCCGTTTATCTTAATAATATTTATAGTTATAAGTAAATAAGAGATGTTTATTTTTAGTAATGATGGTAATCTCATTAAAAGTAATAATACGTTAAAGTATCGAGTTAGTAATTGTAGAAAAAGGAAAAAAATAATGTAATGTAACCTACTCGAAAATATTCCAGAGTATTAAATATAAGCATAGAATAAAATGGGTAATGCTTTGAGGCAAGAATAATAATACCAAAAAGATTAATTTAGTGAATAATAATTTTTCTCATCAGCTAAGATAGCGCTTAAGGATATTATTCTTTCTGGAAACAATAAAGAAAACTCATCAATAATGCCAGAAGTTGACTTCTTTCCAGAAATTGATAAATCTAAAAAGAAAAATAGAGAAATTCTCGTTTCTAGTAAGAAATAATTCTTTAAAAAATATATTTCTTTTATTCTCTTCTTTCTTTTAATGCCTTAATATTTAAGAATTCTTCTTAAATATATTCTATATTTAAACAAAAATTGTTCGTAACCAAATAAAAAAAAAGCCAGTCTGAAATTTCCTATTGGATAAAGGTCGGGATGATCGGGATGAGAGAGAGAGCAAAAGATGAGTTTATAACGTGTACGATGGTAACAAAAGAGATAGGCTTTTTTTTTCATCTGGTGGGTGACAAACAAACTAGTCATTCATCATAACTCTCTAAGTTAAGGAGACAATTGGAAAGGAGATAATAAATACAAGTCAAGGTGCTGACGACATCCTGCAGACAAATGTTCCATCAACGCATTTATCCTCAACCCCTTAACGTCTACAGTTTTGGGCACAAAGTTTTTTCTATATCGATTCGAGAACTTAATTGAGATCACATCTTAACGCCAGATGCTGCCTTGACAGGTGACGGTATATCTTGAGAGCAAACTTGATGAGAATTCTTGCTCTCTTTTCGAGTAGAAAGTGCAGAGAAACATTGAAGTCTCTATTAAAAAGCCGAAAAATCTTGCCATATAGACACCTATCCATAGGTCCAGATCGATTTTGTGTGTTACTAAAAATATATATATATATTTACCCAATTGCTATTTAATAGTTATTAGTCATTCACATAAGAGCAGTCTATCTCATAGATATCCAGATGAATCAGAGAAGCCACTAGCATATGCCTCCAAAACCCTAAATAAACATCAAAAAGGCAAAAGCCAAATTGAAAGGGAAGCACTCTCTATTATATATGGAGCCAAGAAGTTCAATCAATATCTATATAGCTAAAGATTTAAACTGATTACAGACCATAAAACCACTCAACAATTTTTCATTTAAACAAACAGTTATCCATTATGTTGGTACAGAGGCTTCAGAGGTAGGCTATAACTCTAATGAGCTATAACTATAAATTAAATACAGACTAACTGAGAAGCATTGAAATGCAGATGCCTTATCAAATCTTAAGAGTTCTGTTTGCAAGTGAATCTAAACTATCAAGAGATAAAGACTAACTTTCCTATCAACTATGAAAAAAATTCAGTAGACCATGAATAAAGATAAAGCCTTACAGACTGCTAAGAACAATTAAAATAGGGCTGGCCTATAAAATTGCACAAAAACCAAGTGGTCTTACAACTCTATTTCAACAGGAAACTAAGCCTCAAAGGAGAGTTAGTAATACAATAGAGTCTCGAAAACTCGGCCTAATGTGGACCGAAGGGTGGCCAAGTTTGTGAAAATACCGGGTTATCGGGAATGGGGTTAAAAAAAATAAGTATGAATGTTTCCTCAGAAAATACTGTACTGTACTTGTATGTATTATTTACTTGAGAATACAACAGAGAATAAACTGCCCAAATATCCTTAAACAAAGGAAAAGTACATCCTTTATGNAAGTCTCTATTAAAAAGCCGAAAAATCTTGCCATATAGACACCTATCCATAGGTCCAGATCGATTTTGTGTGTTACTAAAAATATATATATATATATATATATATTTGGGAAATTTATCGATTTCGTCCAACTGTTCGATGTCTATATAGAAAATAAGCTAAAGTTTTCTATCGATTGCGGTTAAGCTTTCATTTATTTACAGGAAAACAGATTTTTAATCGTTTAATCTCTAATTAAATGTCTAAATACGTTTTGGTGGAATTTAACTTTAAGAATAAAAAAAACCGGTAATCTAACATCTAAAAAGGTTTCTATACAAGCCTAGTTTGTCAGGAAAACATTTAAGAGTGTCAATACTCCTTTATCAACAACTTAATGGCATTTTATAAAGTTTATAAATAGCAGATAAAGCCGAGATAATAACGGAAGAAAAGCACTCTATATAATCTGATGATACATAGAGACTTTCTATGGATCTAGAACATTCTCAAACAAACGTCTAACACAGGATAACGCTGTAAAGAAGCCCTTGAATACGTGATTGAATTAAGTAAACTTGGCTTGATAGAATGCAGAGGCTAACGACCTCTCAGCATTTCCTTTAGATACTGAGATACTAACACAAGTCGCAGGTTCCAAATCGAGTCGTACAAGTAGAGAAACCAATTACACGAGTACCGGAATTTACGTGAATAAATATTCTTGTACAGTATAATACCAATTACACTACATGTGTCCCTGCAGGACACTGTCTTGATGAAAATTCATCCCGGCTTCTGAATATGGCAGCTCTTTTTATTCCCCTATCTCCCTTTTATTCTGACACCCACATCCTTTACCTTTATCTACTACAATCACTCGTCATTTAAATCTGTATTAAAATTATATTAGCTTAAAAATAATTTTTATTCATTTTAAAAACGGCTATATAAAAATTGATTTAAATCTTAATAATTTTCTCTATGAAAGATTTATTTATAAATGAAGAAAAGTCATCCTGATAGTGATCATAAAACTAACATGTGGAGAGGCTCCCTTGAGAAACTAGCAGAATGTTTAAGAGTATATTAAATTTATAAAAGATTTTATTTTATTTTTTTTTGCCTACGTTAAATATTCTTACTTTAAATATACACATAGCCTTAGCCGATAATTTAATTTCGTTATAGAAAAACACGATATATATACTTTAATATATTTTGATAGATCCGTGTATTAAAGATAAGGCTTTCAAGTTTCAAGTTTACGAAATGTTTTTTTTACAATAATTATCAAAGAAAATTTATGTTTTGGGGAGTTAATTCTCTTTAAAAAATATATATTTTTGGTGGGATTTAAGAGGCTTACTTCATGCTTTTTATGAGTATATTTTTCTTAGAAATATCAGCTCTTTATAAGAAATATCTGAATATTATTTATCTCGGATATAACTG
Organism: Centruroides sculpturatus; assembly: GCF_000671375.1. Lineage (NCBI taxonomy): Eukaryota > Metazoa > Arthropoda > Arachnida > Scorpiones > Buthidae > Centruroides > Centruroides sculpturatus. Next base: position 157,560 of record NW_019384539.1, on the reverse strand, counting down.
AAGCGTATATAGTCTCTGGTGAACTGAAAGTTAAAAAAAAAAATATGGAAGAAATCTGATCCATACTTGGCGATTGACTTTTTTTTTTCTTCTTTCTTTTTTTTCGAAAACAATATATTTTGCGGATCTTATTTTCTAAAATATAAAATAACAAAAAGTTTTTCCAGCAAAAGGAAGAGAAAAAATAATAAAAAATAAATTATCTTAAAATCGTTTGGAAAATATCATTTTTCTATATTATATATGGAATTTCCAATTATAAACCGGAGGAAATTTTATTTTTAAACAAGAAATTCTATCAAATAGTAGCTATACCTGAACAAATATACGCATATATACTCGTATGTATATATAGGTTCACTTTTCTTTTTCTTTTTTTTTTTTTAAATTGCCAAATCAATAATTTTATCTTCTCACTCTTCCTTTCTTTCTCTGTATAATTAATAGAATTTATAGATTTTATAATAAACCAAGCGGAATTCGTATGTTGATAAAAGAATAAAGCGTTACTCCCCTGATAATTAGACTTCACGGCAAGACACAATGAAAATCTAAATATCTTTCTGAAAGAAAAATAATTACAGCTAAATACCCCTGATTTTTATTTCATTTTTTAAAAAAGATTCTTAAATTTATTACTTGTACTTTGATAACTAAAACAATTTTCTTTGTGTTAAAAACGTGTTTATCGACGACATCCTCCCCCCCACTCCACGGTGGTCATCAGCAGACTCGTGACGTTTAGGTATATGAAAACTATCAGTGACATCATATCTCATCAAAACGACGTTTAGATGCTATTTATGAGTTGGTTGATGAAAAGCTACTAGCATAAACTTACCGATATTTCGGTATCAGTACCTGTGTGTTGCAAAGAGGCAGCTGAATCAATTGGACAACTGAAAGAGCTAACACAATCTCATTTCCTGTGTTTTTCTCACGCGAGGTGGTTCAACACCGAGGATTACTTTCCCAGCTGCAACCATACTTAACTTTTTATGTGTCTTTTGCTATCCGCAACCAGCAGCAATTAAATACTAGCCTTAGAGAATATAACGGTTCTGAAGGGAACTCGACCAGATTTTCTATCCTTTTATCATAAACAGCTGACTTGTCTGCGTTATTTAATCAGAACAGGCCGACATAAAAGGAATATTAAACATAAAAACTACTTAACACAATGCTTTTTTGACCTTCAGATATTGTTTTATGTATTTTTCTTATTTTAAATTTAATGCACGAAGGTTAAAACTTTCGGAAAGAAGGAAGGAGGAGGGAGTAAAAAAAATAATAAATAAAAAATTAAAAAAAATACATTACTTAAGCATAATCGAATTTTTCAACTTATCAGATTTTGAAATTATTATTATTTTTTCTTGTTTTTTAAAGAAGTTTCGGTTGAATAAGTTGTTAAAAAATACATTACATATGTTCGTTATTGACGTTAATTGCATTCTATGACGTAACTAATCGATATTATTTTAGTTAATACAGTTTGTAGCATTTACAGGCACGTAATGAATGTTTCGTGAAAACTCATTACGCAAGTTAATATTATTTTTAATTGTTAATTATTTTTATTTTTTTTTTAAGAAATGAAAATTTTTCTGATTCATAAAAAAAACACACACACACAATAGTTAAAAATCATTTCCACTAGGCATTATTATTATTATTATCTTTTTTAATCAAGGATAATCCAAATGATTATTAGTTCCTTTAAATGTCTACTGCAGCAAAAATTATCAGCATCTTCCACCACATTTATTAACCTTTAGTACGAAAATTCAACGTTAGGTGCCGCGCCGTCACTAAGAGGCGTACATTTTTTTTTCTTTGGTCTGTTGATAAGGTTCTTATCTGGTGATTTGTGTCGTTTAAACATTCGAATAATGTTTGCATCAAAATAGCGGCCATGGCAACGGGCCAAAATGTCATTGCACATACCAAAAGAGAGGAAGAGAGAGAGAGAAAGAAAAATGATAACTTAAATATTTAGCAAGTGGTTTAATTCAACTCACTTTGCCTTCATTTATGTACGGATTTCTTTTATTTTTCTTCTTCTTCTTCCTTTAACTTTCTAACTGATAGCAACAGAAATGAGATCATCCGAATTAGCTCCGTGTTATTTAATCACTGTGTAAATATATACAGCATTTAAAATGTTAGAAAAATATAGAATTAAACTAAAATACAATTTTTTAAAAAATGCAATATCGATGGAATGGATAGAATTTGCAAAAAAGCAGCAAAAAGTTTCTGTTTTTTTTTTCTCTCCCTCCACGTCTCTTCTCCCTCTTCTATATAAGAGAATGTTGGTTCAACTGAGGCTTTCAACAAACTTTCATTTAGTAGATTCTAGAAGGGAATGAAATAACACATTTAGCTTAGGGCACTTCCGTTTGACAGACATTGCGGTCGGACAATGCATCTTAATGCAGCCAACTATCTTATAATACTTTTTGTTTATCTACTTCTTTTATTTATATAAATTAACCTGATGTATAAACAAAAATTACATCTATATTATAAAATTAGCCGAAGAGAAAGTTTTATTATTAGTTTATAAACAGAATCCTTATTGTTTCAGTTAAGAATATTTACTAAAGGACAATTAAAACTGCTTTAGACTGTTGGCTTGTAGATTTACGTCTAGACACGAACAAACAAAGTAAAGCAAGATAACTTAAGGGAATTACAATTTTAATGTTATAAAATCGATCAATTTATTTAGAATAATACAAAATGATTCTAGAATATAAATTTTACATAAAGATTTTAATATAAGAAACTAAGATTTCGAGAAAAGAAAGTAGTAAATGTGATAAACGTGTAGTAGTCCTGAGGGATGTATTCCTATAAGAAACGTATGATGTATATAAATCTACAAGAGATCAGAAAACATACTTTCATACATGCAAAGTTGTATAAAAAGAATATTTCTACAGTGAGTAATTTTTATGAAAAGTTTACATCATTCCCTACGATTTGGAATCTTCAATTTTCACCATTCTTGAATTTTAATAGCGAAAAATAGGGCTATTTCATATTTATGAAAAAAAAGGAGAATTTCCTGCAACTGTAGAAACAATAGAAAAGTTAAAAGAAGAATTTCTAGTAGCTGCGATGATACAATTTTCGCATTAACATTATTTTTTTTTCTCCCCGTTTGCCAGCCTTAACGACCAGTAACGACCGCAGTTTACGGCAGATAAGTCACGCTTCCTGCCGTCGTTACATCACTTCTATCACTCACACAGTTACCTGCACGAAGCCTCACTGACAGACATTCCTAAGCTGCAACAACAGCAGTTAATATCGCGACGTTTCGAAAATTAGTTTAGTTATCCAATTCCACTTACAATGGCGGCTAACACTACAATTCTCAAAATACACATAGCGCCATCTACTAGTCGGTATACGTATTAAAGTTTTTTTAAAAAAAAGACCACCCTTTTTTATTATTATTAAAAATAAAAATATCTATTTAAAAAAAACACTCGGAAAATGCGAACTGTTTAAGCCACGTAGAAAACTGTTGTAATCGTCAGATTATTAAATTTTCATCCAGTTATCTCTCTTCCGCACCCGGAACAATCTACTAGAAGATTCGCCTTATAAATCAGTTTTAAGAAGGACATCCTGAAAGAAAGTAAAATCATGTCCTCGAGCGCGTATAACGCTTTCGGTAAAGGAGATTTTAGGGAGAAAGGGGGGACGGAAAATACAGTTTGAGTGTCAAAAACGTACAAACCATTTACGACACATTTCAAAATTTCATACAAGGGGCAACAAAGTAGCCTGAAGGCAATGTTGTCACGACACAGCGTGTAACAACTTACTTGTCAACTCCTTTATTTTTTTTTTCTTTCTTTATTTCTTACTAACTCTTGTTAACTCGATTCAACAACTAATGTAACTTTCCAAAATGCTTTTTACATTCGAAAACTTTTAAGAATACGGTGAAGATAACGAAAATCAATTCCATTTATAATCCTTTAAAGCCGATTACTTGTTGATAAGGGATTACATTCTTTTTATAGTCTATAAATCTGTTTTAATTATCGAAAATAAAAAGAAATAAAACGGGAATTAATTGCTAATCTTATCCCGTTACCTCGTATATAACCAGGATGCTATTTATAGAAAGATAAAACTACTATCGTACTTCGTCACGAATTAGCAATTTATAACTTGATAATGACGTCATTTGTTTATATTTAATGAGAAAGTGAATGTAAATTTACTTAAACGTCCTTATTATTGAGTTTAAACCGCACTATTTATCTACCGTGTTTAAATTATGCGAATAACTAAATGCGAACAGATAAAATATAGCGCCTAGACGAAAATGTAAGAAAAAAAGCCAATCAACGTTGAGAATTTAAAATTTCAAATTGATTTTCAAGCTTATTGGTTATTAATATTAATCGTGTAGTCTAATATCATTCGTACGAGTTTCATTGGTTCGGATAGTTTATACGTCATTTCAAAATCGGTCGTCTATTGGTTTCTCTATAAAAAAAAAATAAAAAAAAATATAAAAGATGTAGCGTAGCCATTGGGTGTTTAAATATTTAAAATTTAAAATGGAACGTTTTTATTGGTATAAATAATTTGATGTAAATTTTCAATTGTATAAACATTTCGTTTACAAGTTCAATCTATTGTCGAATGTGCAATCATTTCTATGCTAATTTTCGAAGTGAAAGTTTAATTTATTTTCTATTATGTTATATATTTAGGACATAAATCCAATTTGAAGCTAGGGAAAGAAATACATTTCAAGTAAAGAAGTCCACTTTCAATTGGGCGATGTTCTCTATAGTGCATCTCGACCATCCCGAAGGATTTAACAGGTGAATTGAGAAGAAAGGTAAAAACCTTTCTTCTTTAATAATAATTCCACTGGGATATTCTTGGGATTTGCGATGTTTAGATGGCTTTTCACCTGTCTGCATTATTGAAAGAATAATTCTACCTGCTAATCTCTAAGAATGAACGAAGCAAAATAACCCAGCAGATAAGATTCCTCAGGCAATAAAAATTAGCATAGATGACAGTCGAGATATTATATAATTAATTAACCATTCAAGTTTTAATTAATTATTTAATATTACGCAGAATTTACTACGAATATTCTTCGGATTTTAATAAAGTTTATCGTGAAGTTCATTAAAGGAATGACCTATTAGTATTAAATAGGAATAATCATCTCAACGAATTATCTCATGCTAATTAGTAAACTATTAAAAATAGATTTATGCATAAGGGAACGTAAACATCGTAATACAATAAACTGTATTGAATTTTTCCTTAAACTACTTAAATAATCAGAAATTTAAATCATAATTTTACATATATAACAATGTTTTTCTTGGCTACTGTATTGCAGATGTTTACAATTTAATTCATTAAGAGATTAAATTTTTATATAAATGAAAATTTAAATTGTTCCTCTTTTATATTTGTGTTTGTAAGTAGAACAAAATCAAAAATAAAGAAAGGGAAGAGCAAAGAAGCTCTGCAATTTATTCCTGTCTTGACTCACTTGCCTGCAACACGTCAGATTGGCGTTCGGCGCCTGTAAAGTTGTATTCTTTGCAACGCTTCGCTGCCCATCAGAAAAGCCCGAATACATTTGGTTTGCAAGTACTGTACGTTGGTTAAAATATTACTCAACTAAAAAGAAATACTTTCTTAAACTTGGAATATATATATATATATATAGATATAAGTAACTTGCGTTGTACTTAATCTGGAATATTTAAATTAAATTTTTTTTCCAATTTAAATATTTATTTTGTCAAGTAATATTTCGCACGATTTTTTATGGAAATGAAAACTTTCTTTCTTTTTTTTAAATCATGAAATGATGGACTTTTTATATCTGATCAATAAAAAATATACGAGAGAAGATATTTTCTACATAGTTGACGTAGTTTCCTCTTTCTAAATATTGCCAGAATTCTACGTTTATTTAATATTTCCAACTTCCATGTTACAGTTATAACATTTACATAGTAACGGGCTATAAAATAAGTTATCAGTCTATTTTGGTTCTTTCCGAGATAAATCAATAGGGCAACACCGGAAAATTGGAAAAAGAAACTACACGGGTTTGGGTTATTGGATGAATAAATAAAACATGATTAATAAACGGACTCATCTTTTAACTTTTGTAGCTATATTCGTTTCAGTTTTATTTTGTGGATGTGTTGAAGCCGAATAAATTATATATTCCTTTTATACTTATAGCTGACTAGCATCCAATGGTTGTAGTCAACGACGTAGAGTTGCAGGAGCCAGCCCTGCGTCCGGAAGATGCCCACTATCGCACACCTTTAAAACCCAATACAAGGCAGACACCACATTATCGAAGTCGTTACTACAGCGAGGACGACAGATCGAGCGATTATGACTACGATAGCAGTCACATCGTTACTATCACACCCGGTGCACGTTATGGGAGACCTCATCCGGCAGTACCACTATCGGACATCGTTTATCCACGGCGTGTGGAAAAAGAGGACGAATTTACGTGTCTCAGTGCTCTGGGCACTTTGGTGTCGTTGTTTAGCTACATTGCTGACTTTGGTACCGATTTGGTCATCTGTTATTTCTTCTATAAAGGTGGTCACCTCTGGTGGCTCGGACTTACGGCTGGTGTAGCTGCTTTATCGGCAATTACTGTCAATATAATCAGTTTACGTTGGTATATGCACGACGAAAAAGAGAGAGCGACATGCCCCGAAACGGCGAGACGTCCACATTTTTCCGCAACTGGATGGATGTTTCGTATTTTATTCCACTTTATTTTCTTAGGACCTGTCATCAGGTAAGTTTAAACTACTTTTTCCTCCATTTTACCGTTCCTCATCATCCACTTTCCCATTCACCTTTCTATTAGTTTTATATAATCGAAATAATCGCGCACAAAATGTAATTTTAATTATGCTCAAATTATTGTGCTACGTGCATCAGATACGAACGATAACAAATCTTAAATTGTTTTTAAAATACATTTATTTTAAAATTCACGAAGCCAATGCGCAAATGGGTAATATTTCAAAACGCGTTAGAAAGCGAGTAGTAAGTAAGCTACATTAACCACACTCACTGCTTTCGGTTGGCGTTTTTAAATAAATATATTTAAAAAAAAGGAAAATGATAAATATATTTATAGGGAAAAAAAATTATTCAGTGAGTCGAACTTACAGTAAATAACCTAGAAAGCCTTACATGATACAGATTTTGTAGCATAACCATAAAAAAATAATCCAACTTAGATCAATCACGTGTTCCCCTGCAACATTTTCGGATCAGGTAAAGACATCTTTTTTGTTGCATTTCGAGCTAGAAAGGGAAGTATCTTTCCTTTCTGTGCAACTGGGAATGGAATGAGATCTAGATTACCGAACACAAATGATTCCAGTGGGAGTTGAAAGACCATCGATCTTGTTAGACGTGGCCAGGTAAGGAGAAAGAGCACCCATCATTAGCATAAGAGAAAGTGTTAGTAATGGGATCTGATGGGACCATTTTATCACAGTTAGTCTTAAAGTCGGGCTCGCATCCTTATTGAGAATAATAATGGGTTTGCATTTTACTACAGAATCAGTATCGACAATACAAGAAGCCAATAACTCTACAGACAATTGAACGAATTTAATACAGAAAATCGAAACCATTTAGTATACTTTTAAACAATTTGCGGCACTTAAGAAAGATTATTTTAATTTTTCTAAAACCACGAGAACGACGTTTTCTGAATCTAATTGTCCTCCTTAAACGACAATTACTAAGAATGTTTTGATGTAATTAATACTTAACAAAAATAATTATTACATTTAAGGAAAAATATAAAGAATTATTCAATGTAGAATATTCATTTCACGCTTTGCTGCCTTCCTTTAACTCGACCGAAAAAAAAATGACAAAAATGCAAATAAGTTAAAACAATATCCAAAAACACAGAAAAAAAGGGTTAATCATCTAAAATTTACAATGAATATCTTAATTGAAGTCATTAAAAATTATCTCCATCCTGCAGACGTGCAACAAAAAGTAGGGGAAGAAGAAGAAGGAAAAAACAAGGAACAGAGAAGAGGAAGGATGTATTCCATTCTGATAAACGAGTATTTAATATCTTTACTGACTTTAATAACCGAAATGACTAAACTTACTATAAATAAATTCGACATTAAAAGTAGAATTTTAGTAAACAAATTTTCTAGAAAGATTATTTACAAGTTACTAGTTGATAACAAGCTTTAATTTCCGTAATAATTCTTTTCTGTCCTGTACACATTTATATTGTTTCCTAGTTAAATCTTCTCGACTGGAAGTTTTAAATAAAGTATAGTTCATTAGGTCGTCAAGTCGGGCTTGTACAGACGAGATACCAGACAAGGATTAAGGCGACAGAAGAGTTTTAGGTTTGTAATCAGCAAAGGTAAAAGACGAATCAAATCACGCCTTACCTCCCACCATCAGTCAATTCGACGTCCAAGTTTTTAATTGGTTTTCTACGAGCTGCTAGCTTCGGGAATTCTACTAACTCTCTTAATCACCTCTAGTTGATGGAATCTTTCGTTTCGCTCCTACTTTTTTTTTTCTGCATTAAATCTCTCCCAAGTCGAATTTTATTTTATTTTACTTGTTTTTTTCTTAAAAGGTTTCGATAACGTTTGAGATATCTCCTCTACGCTCTACGATAAATGTAATTAAACCGAGTCAAAATAAATCTAACTTTTGTTAATATCCTTTATGAAAGTTCATCATCCTAAATGGAAGAATAGAAAACTTAGACGATGTAAACATATATTCTATATATTTTAAGTGGAAGAGAGTAAATAGAAAAGAAGATATTAACCTAACATTACCTCTGATTATCTATTTTTTTGCTTTAAGAGCATTACTCTTAATCAATATATAAAAAAATGTTGGATTTCTATTTTTCTCTATTATTTTATTTATAAATTTATTTTCTTCTATACATAAAATGCATTCCCTTTAGGTTATAAACAAGTGTTTAAAGATGGATACGAAAGAAAATTTGATAACGTTGACTCTGTAAAATTAAAGCAAATAAAGGAAAGCCTGTGTGTGTATATATATATATATATATATACGAGTTATAAATAAATAGATATATGTAGAGTAGACTGCATATTAAAAATTGATAAAGCATGCAATATTGATTGGAGAGAGCCTAGAAGGGAGTTTCATTTTCTTCAACACTTGATTCGAGATTAGTTTTAAATTTCGCACAGAGACGGCCCAAAAAAAACATCAAAAAATAAACTGGAAACTAATTGTTAAGAAATAAGATAGCTTACAAAGAGAAAATAATAAGAAACCTAACCGAGACGAGTTCATTAGGCGCTTGACAGTAATATTTTCTTTCATCCTAATTACAGGTAAATTTTGCCACATCATTCATTTTTAGTTGCTGTTTAATTATTTAGTGAAAGAGAACAGTTAGTAAATAGGGGGAAAGAGTGTAGAGTGGTTGTAATATTGAAAATCTTTCGACAATTCTCCTGTTTACTTCCATCTCTCGAAGAAAAAGCAGCAACTCTTAATGACGAAGCCATTTAAACAGGCTCAGTAGTTTCATCGAAGCCAACTTCAATTCGCCACAATACTCTCGAGGGAAATTGCAACCGATCTTTCCATTAGATTGCCAACGACAAACTGTACCCCGGAGGGAGGTGGGACCCCGAAACACAACCATTCTTTTTATATTCTTTTTGACCTCTCGAAGACAGGATATTGTCATCTTTCTTTCGGGATGAACGTGATTCGCTTTCTATACGATTTATCTTTTTTTATATTTAACTTTTATCTTCAGACCTTACAACTTTACCTATCCCTTTATTTGCTTGGCAATCAGCGCGTATTCTCCACGAAACGTGCCGATTTATATACATGGAAGTATCTAACCCGTAACGTGTAATATATAGGGAAACCGGTAACGTATTGCCAACATAGGAATGCAGTTATGGACCTTCTTCTTAGCATTAAACCACCATAAACCCTAAAGAGTTTTCTTCCTATTCTTTGGTTACCCATAAAGAAGCATCATTAAGCAGAAACTTCACCAATAAGTTCTTCAATTATGAGCACAGATGCGATCCTATCCAGAGCAGCTGTGTTGGAGGACTTTCCTCTTGTGCTCAATATCAAAACTAGGAACGACAGCTGAAAACACAACTGTGTCGAGATTGATAGAACTATCCTTCTCCACTTCGGAGATTATGAAAGTAATTTTTCACGCTTAGACTTGCCATTATCCATTCGTCAACTTTTATAGCAAAAATTTTATACTCAATAATTTGTCACCGAGTCTTTCTCTAGAGAAATAAAATAAAATTAATGGTGTGGTTTCTGTTTCAGACTTATTACCGTACGCTATCTCCTTTCTAACAGAGTTAATTCTATAATAATTCAACTCTTAAAATAATAATAACAATAATAATATAATCGATAAACTTGTTGAAAAGTACATTTGTAATGCTTAAAGTCATTTTTACACAGCACAACTTCAACACAATCTCCGAAAACAAAATTAAGACTACACAATGCCATTGACATTCAAGAATCAACCGAAATTCGGAATAATATAAATAATGAAATTCTCCCCGGAGACGAATATAAACCCGAATTTAATTAATTAACACGCTTCTTCCTTAATTAAGTTTGATATTTAGATTAATTAATTAATAAGAGGGCTACGACTACAACCCAGACATCCAGATAAACAATGTTTGTCCGCCTAATCATAACACTGCTCTTCATCATCATCCTTCCAAAATTTCCGAAGATGTTTCCCTAAATTTTGTTATTAATGGAAAATTCGATAATAAACAAGCAATCATTCAAAATTTTCTACAAAAATACTTAGAGTTTTATTTATTAAACATATAATTATCGTCGATTCGATAAACAAGTAAAACCAAGAAAATGGCAAAGAAATAAAGGAGAAAATAAAAAAGAATCTTTATCGATTTTTGCGATAATTTATTTCATTATCGTTTCATTAAGGATATTCAGAAAATATGCCGGGATCTCTGTACAAGAAGAGGATAATTGGTTGCCTGGCAACGACACATTCTACCGCGACACGTTACATAAGTTAGGTAAGTAGTTTGGACTGGAAGGATAAGGGTAGAGGACACAAAACACGCTCAATTACCTGCCACGTACAAGTTTCTGGCAGAGTAAATCTTGCGTCATCTTCCGCACCATAAATTGTCGTTTTTAATCGACTCAACTGATTATGTAAGAGGACGAAAGACTTTTATGGGTGTCACACACGTTTGTGATCAGTCGCCTGGGAAAGTGAAACTTAATAGCTTTTTCTAAGAGCGCTAACTCAAACGGAATAATACGTAACATAAAGATTTATTTATACGGCTTGTTTGTGTAGATATATATATCTATATACACATGCAACAACAGTACTTATATAGAGATGTGTTTACTGAAATCCCACCTATTTGTTTCTCTTCCCCTCTTAGGTACTTGGATCTACTGATTTATGGTATAAGAAGTCGAAGAAATGGAAGAAGTCGATCCGATCCGAGAGACTGGCATTCGCGTTTGCCAGCACGAATTGAACAACCGGATGACGTGGATTACTATCTATTGATGGTTCACGAAGACAGAGATACAGCACTTCTCTCATTACTTCAGAGTTTTATGGAATCGGCACCCCAACTGGTATTGCAACTGTACTTCTTGGCTCAGAGAGATATCCCGGAAAGACATCAACTTACAGGTTGGTAAGCGCTTTAAGATGACAAAAATCGTAATTAATTAGACAATATTCAAAGTGGAATTTAGTCTCCGAGTGATAAGCTCAAGTGGACAGGAATTAGAAACGACAAGCGGTCAAATCCCTTGTTTAATCCATTGGATCGATATAATTTCGCAGGTTTAAAATTAAACAAGCAAAGATATAAATGTTTGTTTAACGCTTTTGTGTTTTGATTTCTAGGGGATTTATTTTATTAGTGGTTGTTAAGGAAGATTTAACAATAACCTGTCTATAAGGCGCTTCCAGTTTACAGAATTTTATCCATTTACTTTCGGGATAAGGTCGATATCTACCAAATTGTTCCTTCCTCGACACGTCCATCTTTCTCTCCTCTCTGTCTTTTTTCCCTTCTTAATCCCGTCTAAAATTTTTCATCAAGAACAGGATTAGTCGAATGCGCTAACTGGACAGAATTGGGAGCTCTTCTCGACTCCAATTATCAATTTAAAACGTCAAATAAATAGGGGGATGAAAGGAATTGGAAAGTGGAAGTGTCAGGCTACGGCATACTCAAGCCAGATTGATGGCTCTAAGTGACTGCTGCAGAATAGTTTGATGTAGTGTCAGAAATGCCCACGTTTAAAACTTCGACCGCTGTCTTGGTTTGGATAACGCCTATAAATTCAATGCCTAAACGGCTATAAAACTGGGTAATGTATAAGAGAGAGTTAAAGGTGCTGCCTACCAATATTCGATGCACGCTAAGAGATTACGTGTGATAAATATTCGTCGGAAATGAGAGTGAGAAATGCATTGGCTCCATCTCTTTCTTCTCTCAATACGCTTTTCAGATTTTTACAACGTTTTCACCGACTCAAACGATGTAATATATATAAAAATATATATTTTTCCATAAATGGAATTGGAAAAATGACGTTTCTTCGTATGATAATCGCCATGTTTCTTGCACGATACTCATCTTTCGATTTATTCTCCTAATATAAATTGAACACAAAGAATAAATCACACAAATGCTTAACCTCATCTAATGATGATTTTAATTACTAAAAGTTGTGCCAAATTATCGATCCTTTCACTAGTTTTATCACAAAGAGCGAGATAATCTGAGAAATGTGAGATTTCTGCATGAAAATTTCACTTCTTTTTTATATTATTTTTTTTCTTTTTTATCTTTATTTTTATTTTCACTCTCTCTTTTCTAAAAATGAAAAGAATCGGAATGATTATCGATTCAGTCCTTCAGCTGAAATTTCATTTTCCGTTTGCATAATTTCTTTAGAAGCTTCTCTTTCCAATTTAAATATAGGCCTGGCATTTTTTTTCTTTTTTTTTTTTAAATATTATTCTTATTCCTCCTTTACGTTTTTCAACGTACATAAAAGCGCAAATATGTTTATTTATTTGCTTATTTTGGAAGCAATACATAATTTGAATCACTTAAATAAGTAAATTTTAGCCGTAACTGGCTGGAAAATGTCTTAGAAGGGGGTCGAAATATACAATTCCTTTGCTAGAAAGAAGTTGATTCCACCTCTAAGCTGTCACTTTCAGATGCCGAAACTTTGTAAAAACAAAGTTGTAGTGTGGTCCAATGTACATTTTTTTTCTCAAAATATGTCACAACAAATGGGAAGTTACATTTGTCAACCGGTTTTACCGTGACAGATGAAGTATCCGAAGTCGCGATGATGACAAATGATGGATGAACATGACAAGCTAATCCTAAAACACGTGTAGAATAAATTTTATATGAGTTAGTCGCGTTATTTCTCTAATCAATTTTTAAACAGTTCATTGATCAATAAATAAAGAAACTTCATTCTCACTTAATTCTATCGTGAGTTTCCGTCGGAATTGAGCAATCTTTGCAAAGTAGCCGTCTTTCAGGTTAAACAAACAGATGAAGGAAGCTGTAGCTGCATGCCTTCGAACCGCTGTTGTTTATTCTCTTCTAGTACGTCGCTTCTCCAAAACTAATTAATTAGAAGTCCATTAATTAAGTAAGCGTGTCGACTAAATTATATCTTGGTCATTACTAGACGAATTTTTTTTTATTTTTGGTTCTCTTCGCTTAAATTTAGCGAAAGGAAGGAAGGGAAAAAATTGTAGATAATTTTCCTGTGAAGTCCTTCATTTGTTTGGCAATGTTTCAACAGATTTTTCGCTATAAAAATGTTTTTCGTTTCCAGATATCATAGAAGAGCCAAAAGTAAAGATTTTTCTTAAAAAAGGACCGCAAACAAAGGGAATTTTTAGGCAAATTTCTGGTCGAAGAGCATCTCTTTAATGCATTAATTTAATTTCGAAATGACTTTTTACATTTATTACTACTTCGAAGCCGATTGTGTGTGTGGCAAATTAGAAAGTGTGTTATCTTAATAACCCCCTTAACTAATTTGTTCACTTAATAATCATTAATGATCAACATTATACGTAAATTCGAACAAATATTTAGTTAGGAATCATTTATCAGCTCGGGTTACAATGTAAATTAACCTTTGAAAGCGCTTAATTACTCAATGAATAATGAATATTTTGTGTATATTTTGTAGAATATCTACAGTTGGCATCGGTGGCGACTTCTCTCTTCGAATTAGCCTGGGCCTTAGCATCTTATCATCGAGCCATACGCCGTTCGTCACCGGATAAACGAAATATGAGCCGTACCGGTACAGCACTACAATTCCTTTGGCGCTATTGTACCATCGGTTCACGTGTAGTAGCCCTGGCACTCTTCGCATCCGAGTACAAGTATTGGCTCATTCCACTATGCATCGGTCACTGGGGGGTGATGTCAGTTTGGGTAATGCATCAGCAGACCCGATTCTGTGATACCGACACCGGAGAACCACGTCCTTGCCACGAGTATCTTTTCAACATGGTCATCGGAGCGATATACCTTTTCTGTTTCTTGAACGTCAAAGAGGAGCCCACAAGACGAAAGTACGCTGCTTTTTACGTCATCGTTTTTCTCGAGGATGCATCTATGATCGTATTGTGGTACCTGAAGTGCGATACTCATCTGTGGTACCGTTATCCCGCTCTAGGAGGTGTGATCGGTGCTTTCTTCTTAGGCATCGTATTCATGCTAATCTACTACAGATATTTTCACCCCAATGGTCGTATGCCCCTCGTCAATCGTGCGGCCAGGTGTTGTTGACTGTTCTGTTTCTATATCTATCCACTTCCAACGTCTACAACCATTTTTCTACTAGCAATACATAAACTTCCGGCCACTTGTTTGTCTGGGATTCGGAACGTGGGGATAATAGGGTTGGACTTTTAAAATATAGAAGAAAAACGTAAAAAAAAATTGAAGTTTTGGTTTTAGCTGATTATTATTATTATTATTATTATTATAATAATTAAAACAATTGTAATTGTGTTATTTAATGATTAGATTGTAGCTAATGGCTTGGTTCTGTGTATAAAAAATTGAAGCAATTGACGTCACATTNTAGCTGATTATTATTATTATTATTATTATTATATTAATATATTATTATTAATCGGGGCTTTCACAAAAGCAAAAACTGTTACAAGGAGCGTTTATCGTGAACAATAAAATAACAATTGTAGTTGTATTGTTTCTAATGTTGTCTCAGTTAATTATACTAATATTCTCCTATTTATAAATAGTTGTTCCTTAATATAAGATAAAAAAAATCTTTTTTGAGCGATTAAAATATTAAAAAAATATATATATATAAAAAAATAGAATACAATTATCATCGGTAAATAGCAAGAGCTTATTGTTTAAAGTGCGCATTATACATGGTTTTTTGAGTCTCGACTGGAAAAATAAATTTATATACTTTATGATTACTAAATAAACTTTGAATACAAAAATAATAAGATAGACTAAGTCTTATTTACTAATTGTTTTATATAAATTTATCGTAGGTAGTGTACGAGATGTGTACAAAGATACAAGAGCGAGAGAATGACAAGAAAAATTAAGTTAAAGATAATAATCTTTGATATCCTCCAGGTATATACAGTATTTACTGTATATTACACTCGTAGGCCTATACGTGTCTGTGTGTTTATATATCATAATCCAATAAATATAAATTTGATAAACTCTCTTCATTTTTCATATTAAAAAAAAAAACACTTGAAACTTAATTCGTTTCCTTGATAAAGATTCCCTCAGACAATTTCTTAAAAATGTTTTTCTAACATCTGATAGAAACCAAAGCATCTCAAAGTGACAAAAATCTTATCAAGTATCTTTTCCCCGCTTTTAGCGTCAAATTAGATTTTACTTAATAACAAAAAGAGCGGAACAAAAAGAAAAATTTATATATATATATAAAAAAGGGGAGCGATAATTTTTATTTTATTAATAACGTCAATGGCAACATACAAGCTTCCGACCTTTTTCTTTCTATAGATATTGAATAGGTCTTTAATATTAAACATCAGGCTGACAAGTCATTAATGGTATGTCATTGTAACAATATTTTTTCCCACTTTCGTTCTCAATAATCGGAGATTATGGAAAAGACGATAATTAGAAGTCGGTCGTCAAATAGATAAACTCGACATAAAAGCACTCGTGTCAAGAAGCCAAGTGACAACGTGACAAGACATTCAATAATTCGTTTCTTGTTACCAAGAAAACAAGGTAAAAAAAAAATATAATAATAATAATGCATGCATTAATTATAGATTAATAACAATTTTTATAATGTACAAGTGGATATTAATATTAAATTTTTCATTATAACTTAAAATTTCTAGATATATAACGTGACTGGCATCATTACAGAAGGATCACTTTAACATTAAATATACTAAATTTTTATTTTCTCTTGCTTAAAAGTGAATTATAATCTTAGCAAACACGAACTTTATACAAAATATTCATATCTAAAGACTTTATAATTAATTTTGAAGTATGTTTGAATCACTTTCGGCCCGTCTTCCTTTATCAAAACATAACTTTAGATAGAGGAAAATTGCTTATAAAATTGCAAATAGCTCTTAAGAAAGATAGAAAATTAAAAATCGAAAGGAGATTTATCATTTAATTAAAACGCTTTAAGTAATTTTCCAATGTACAATTAATGTACTGTCGAATCCGAATTTTCTACAAGATCTGGGACATGTCATGTTTAAGAGAGAACAAAGAAAAATCCAATAAAATTCAATTAATAAAGAGAAACAAAGTAAAGGAGACAAAGTCGATACTTGATGTTGCCAGTGAATGGTATTTGTAATTAGATTTTAATTACAAAATTGTTCTATTTGTTTGTAGATTGTCATCTTCATCATTATTTTCTTTCTGTCACTTTCTGAATATATTTTATTACACAAAGTTTTAATTATCTCTTGTATTTCGACTTTTAAACTTAACCATAAATCCTCAGGTATTCACTAAAACCTAATTCGAATAGAATTTTAATTCATTTTTCTCTATCTTATAATCATTTCGTTCATTATAATAATCTGCGAATGGCTTCGACCTTCCCCCTAAATATTAAATAGAAAACACTTCAGTAACTGTAAATTACTAAAAATTCATTTGTTTCGTCAAAATTGTCTACACCATTACGTCATTTCGACGCCATTTTAAGCTTCCCCAAAGCAGGAACTGCATGTACTGTACACTAGTAGAAACGAATACACCTTATCAGATTAGCGTGTAGACTTCATTACTCGTTCCTTCAGGTTCTTCCATTTAACGCCAAATTCGATTTAGTGCCAATTTCACACGCTAAATCGAGATCCCACGCAAAATACGAATGTAATAAAGAAAATTGCGTCATTCGACGAGTAAATGGCACCTTCAGTGACGTGTCAGTGACGAAATAAAAATCGCAGAAATTATAATTAATTTACTGAAAATATATGGAAATTTTTAATAATAAGTTAATACACGATGCTTCAAAAGAGCTGCAGGATAGTAATAATAATAATAAAGGAGGAGGAGGGGCTGTCTGCTTTTGCAAACTTAGCCCACTAGGAAAAGAAAGGAGTGAAGAAAAGGTTGAAGAAAAGGTTCTGAAAGGAGAAGTATAAAGGAAAAGGGGAAGAGTAACGCTGAAAAAAGTTATTAGAACCTCAGAGCGCTGCATCGGAAATTATTAATAACCAAAATTACAAAAGTTGACGAGACCGTTATACAGTATTAACAATTACAAGAAATGGTCCGGTTACAGTAAAATGCAAAATCCATTATATATGGGTAGGTATAAACTAACCTTCAACACTGCAATGTTACAATAATATTAAGAACTGGTTACAATTTTAACACGCAGAGAGAATGTAAATATTAGCTTACTATGATATAATAATAGAGATTACATGGTACGTGAGGACCGGATGCATATAAATGGGAATACCTTTATTTTTTTTTATCTAGAATCTAAAACTAAACTAATACTAGACGACTAAACTATGTACAAAAGATTTCTACACGGCCGATCAATCAATCGCTGATAACGTCACTTTTCCGTTTTTTCACTGTCTTTCTGCTCATCTTGTCTGTTCTTGTTTTCATTCTCAAGAATTTTTTCTTTCCTGTAGAAGTCTGGCAGACGAGCCCTGGTGCCAGACTTCTGAAGGTGTTCAAAACACTTCCAGAGATTTTTCTTATCAAAAATGTTTTGTAGTGTCGGTGGCCAATTATGACCTTCTTGAAGGCATTCCCTATAGAATGGAATGCGTTGATCCTCATATTGTTTACAGTGGAATATAAAATGAATGGCATCTCCTACACTATTATTGTCGCACAGGAATTTATTAGTGTTTCTCTTCTTAAAGCGGTAGAGGTAGACCATAAAATTACCGTGCCCTGTTAAACATTGGATGGTTTCGGATCTAGGTTTGTAGTAATTAGCCTTGATGCGATTAGTAATAGAGGGAATAAACTGGTGGCAATCTCCCCGTTGTAGAATTATTTCAATTTTCCTGCCATTCAATAAGTGCCCATTCGTTTAAGGAATTTTTCAGTGTTGATTTTGCTAACCTGGTATATGTATCATGCGTCTTGAGAGTACCAGCCATTTTGGCCAAAGAATCGGCCAGTTCGTTTCCTTTATGTTCTTTATGAACTGGTATACAACTGAATTGAATATTGCTGGTAGTACTGAGATATTGTACTACTTTAATAACTTCTTTGCCCAGTAGCGTGATGTTTTCAGTTTTTGCTAAGACATGAAGAACCACCTTACTGTCAATAAGGAATTTTATGTTACCTTTGTATTTATTTGAGTTATCTTTTATTTGGGTGATTGCTTCATAAGTGGCCCACCCAAGTTCAGCTTGCGTAATGCTACAATGTTTAGCAAGTTTTGATCAGGCCTGATATATTGTCTTATTGTTGTTGTTTTGAATGCACACACCAGCTCCCACTCCGCACTCTTGCTTAGAACCATTTGAAACAAACTGAAAGTATCTGTTTGTTTCAGGATTATAATCGAAACTTATTTTGTAGCTGTGCACGTCTGCTGGGTGTAGTTGGAGGCATATATCATTACTAGTTCTATCAATTTCATATTTTTTAATAATATCAGGTATATTCCAGTAGCTATTTGGAATCATTTTATTTTTAATACGTTTTTCAATATCCTCCTGTGTGTAACTATGTAGCCGAATATTAGTGCAGATCCAATTCCAAACTGAATAAGCACGAGTAATCCTTATTGCTGCACTTCTCTGTATCGACAGTAATTTTTTGCAAACATGTGTGTTGTTAAGTGCGTCTTGCCATACAGGAACAGCGTATAAAATAGCTGGCTCAATTGCAGTTAGGGTTTCTCAAACGGGATTCCGGGATCCCGGGATCTCGGTTGTTTTTTTAACCCGGGAAATATCCCAGGAAATTTTTCTTATCCCGGGAAATCCCGCAAATTTCTTAAAAATTCACTTTTTTTCTTATTTTGTGTTAAGGTTGAGGAATTCTGCAAATAAAAAGCATAATTAACTCATTTACTGTCAGAATACATTTGTGTTTATTAATTTTAAACCTACCTATTAGTTTTTTTTTTTAAATTTTTGCTCGTTATAGCATGTCACAAATGGTCAATAATCAATATATAGCTTATTTGTGGCAGGACTATAAAAATTCTTTACTTGTCGGAACCTGTAATATCTGGAATAATTGTGCTTACGCTGTCTTGAGTTTTAACCATGCCCAGTAGCTTCAATAAATGCCTGACGCCAGATTGTGCAAATTGGGCAAGGATACAAACGAGTACAAAGTCTGCAAGTATGAAGTTTTTCTTCATAAACCTGATTATTAAAGCCAAATGAATTGCCGAATTATCGAGCTCTAAGCTTGATGCCGCTATTAAAGCAGCCAAGGTAGACAAATCAAGAATACTAGAGAGCGAAAGAAGTACTACAATCTCGAAAACGAACTCGAAAGCTTCCAGGCTACAGGTGAAAAAACACATAATATCTGTCTTCTCTTAAATGCATTAAACACTATTCCAATCACATCAATTGAATCGGAAAGGGCATTCTCGGTGGCAAGACTTTTCATTACTAAAATAAGAATTAGAGTGAGTTATCGGAGTATTGACCATCTTTGCTTTTTAAAATCTTATAAAAGTTTGCAATATTTTGTATTATATTTTATTTAAAAAACGAAAATTACCTTCTAAATTAGAAGTTCATTTTTTTAATTTTTAACTCAATTCAGAACATTTTTTTTGTTGTTGTTGTATGCAGTTTCCAGCAAACTTTAATTAATTTTTTTCTATTTGTGAAAATTTCTACGTTATTTAAAGGTAATTTTTATTATAGGCCTATAGACCTAACACAGCATTATTAATATGATTTTGGAGGTTACAAAACTTTAAAATTACTTTAAAAAATGGAAAATAATTATATCATTTGATTTCAAGATATTTTGTATACCTTAAAAATAATTAATTCTATCCCGGGATTTCCCGGGATCCCGGGAAACAGTTCACTTTTATCCCGGGATCCCGGACAAGCAAAAGACCGGGAAATGAGAAACCCTAATTGCAGTATAGTAAAGGCATCTTTCAGAACACATAATCGGATCTTGCTTTCTCGTAAAGAGCGCAAAACTAGGCAGAGAACAAGTCGTCACTTCTGATGGAGCTTAACAAGTTACATTCAAAGTAGTACATTCAATTCTGTTTCTACACATTCCCGAAAAAATACGCATGGCTTACAAAACGGTTTACAAATGTAGTTGTGGAAGAAAGACGAATTTGAATTAATTTAAAGTTCTTTAAAAAGATTTTCCCTGGAAATTGTTGTTTGCAAACAATTTGAGAATTTTTTCTAATACAGTATGTATATTTATTATTTTTATATGAATATAGTTAGATGAATAATAAAAATGTAATTAAACTGCAACAGATAAATTGTCTCCTGTAAATACTTTTGGTTCTTTAATAAAGTCTTTTGCATGATTTGTATCAAATCATTAGGATAATTGAAAGAAATTGTTAGTTTTGTGCTTTTTTTTAACTCATATATAACAGTAAATTGATTAAAAACGGTATATTTTTTCACGTGATGGATCATTAGAATTATGAATTATTTGCGGTGGGTAACGATCTAAACAAGTACGATTAAGTGTCGAGTACAGTATATTTTTGTGACAGCTTGAGACCTTAATTTTAATATTTATAATGAAACTTTAAGATAAACCAAACCTAAATACTATCATCAGATCTTCTTCATAAATATTAAATACGAGGACCTTCAGTCTTAAAGAGTTAGTTAACGCATGATTTTCATTATCCCGTGACAGTCTTAAACTTGTCATTAGACTTTGTTACTAAAACATTTGATGCCATGCTTGATTTATGGCTAATGATAGAGTGAACGAATGACGCAATTTAATCAAACTTTGATTTTATTTTGGTAGACATTGTTATGAAAAAAAACAGAGAACATGTTTTGATAACATATACATTTTATCTGTTATAAAGTTTCACTAAAAGTCACAAAAAGTCGCGTGTAACCTGAAGGTTTTAGATTGATTGATAACTTCCCCAACATATGACCCATTTGATTGATAAGTTTTCCAACATATGACCCATTTCTCAAGGGTGGTGCATTTCGCGAACTTTTATGGGAAACTGATCCCTATTTAGGTGTTAGACACATAAATAAAACAGGCAAAAATCTACGTAGCCAGACGCGAATCGAATCTTAGTGTAGAAAAAATTGCTGTAAGTTTTCTAAAATACCTCGTATTATAAAAAATTCGAAGTATCTATGCGAGAGTTTTTAATCTCTTGTCTCAGACAAAATTCGTGTTTTAATAATAATACCGTGAATTCTTTGTCCAATGCAATAGGGATATCATATTACAGTTTACATCATGTGTGAAAAAGCTGGAATTTCGCATTACAAATCATTATAAGCTAAGAGACGAATGTACAGTTATTCTGACGGCCTTTTTGGCACATTGTCATATTGCAGGGACTTCATGGATGTCCAAGCGAATTTGAAATAGGTGACCCTATGTACAGTATTGAGTTTTTCTCTGGAGGAATTTTCTGGGAAAATGTTTTCTTATAAAAGATTGGTTTGGGGAACCCAGGTGATTGCTTTTTTAGATAACGGGCCAATGGCCACAGGGTAACGCGCCATTGGCACTAAAATTATAGTTACACCACTGTCGATAATTAAAGCATTTGATAATATTTAAGGATTTTTCTTAATATCTTATTAACTATATTTTTAGTAGAAATTGCGTTAATTGAAACTCTTGACGACGAAAAAGGATGTTTTCTTCGAATCCACAGAAAACAATTGAGAAATTAAATAGATATGGACTAATTTTAAAATGCTTACTTATTATTTGCATTAAATATATTTTAAACTTGCATAGTAACGATGATGTGAGTTTATGTTATATATGTTAATACATAATTTTTTTATCTTTTAATTTGGAATAAATTTGATAGATTCCTATTTTTCTCTGAATATTTGTTAAATGTAAGTATTATTTAGTTTTATAAAATAAATTAATTGTATTATATATTTTAGAGGTTCTTTCCTGCTAGCCTTGACAAAAATATTTATTATGCAATCAAACCTCTGAACAATGGTCACTGACGGGAGCATAAATAATGACTGTTATTCGGAGGTGACCTGCATTAGAAAGTTTTGTTATATGCATTTCAAAAGAAATGTTCTTGAAAAAATGGCCGTCGTTTGAAAGTCGTCGTTGCTGTAGGTTCGACTATATTATTAAATATTTTAAGTACAGATACACAGGTCTGCAAAAATTTTTTCCAGCTGCATGGGATATTTTTTGCTGAATTATATGTTTTAAAGATCGGAGATTCTAAAAATGACTTCCGTAACATCCCATGACGTATAGGTGTTTTGCAAAATAGAAACAAATTTTTGATAAAAACTCTTATTTATTACAATGAACTAAATATATTATATTTTCTTAAAACTAATCAAAAAATTGTTTCTGATATTTAAGCACAATTTTATGTTTACTCTTTTTTCTTATGAAACCTTTTCTTCTTTTTGATGCTTCTTCAAACTCGTTTCCGATTTCCTTCTCTGGTTTCTCGATTGAGCATCCAACAGTAGTCAGCTAACATATTGACATCTCATTTTCCTTAGTAACATCTCTCGATATCACGGATATCCTGGTGAAATCTTTCACCCTGTTTTTCATTGTAGGCTCCCAAGTTTTCGGGAAAATAGTCAATATAGGAATGTAAGAAATAAACCTTTAAGCTCATCTTGCATCCTTCAGCTTCATACGCTGCTGCCGGCATGCATTGTACAATGGTTTTGTAGTCAGGGTTATTAGTATTCCGCAAAAACTTATGCACTACATTCTTGAAAAAGTCCCATGGTTCCTTTTCCTTTTCTCCTATTGTTTCCAAAAAAATGTTAAGAAAATGTTGACTTTTCACTGTGTATTCACCACAAACATAACAGAACAATCGGGAGAAATTTTACAACCTCTGCGAGCCATATTCCAGAAATAAAAATACAAGCACAGTAGCATTCGAATGCTGGATATAAACTGAGTGTGGCATTAGATTGCCAGTGAAATACTGAACTTATTTAGCTTGTTGAAACATGATCTAATTCAACAACAGGTTCTTTATATTTATTCCTAGTATTCCAGATAACATGTCGAAACATGCTCAACCTCACCAATTACTCACTATTAACTTTTAACCTCACTATTACTCACTATTAACTTTTAACCTGTTTCAACACGATCATGCAACATTTCTTCTAACGTTCTAACATTCCACCTCCCCTTACCACTACTCTCTTTAACTATTAACAATTTTTATTTATTTATTGCCAAGTCCAGCTATAATTGATAGAATTAATGTGAGAGGTCTTCGTTTTAAGACCATTTTTTAAATAAAAAAAAGAATAGTAAATTTTAAGTTAACTAGGAATTTTACTCTAAATACAAACAAAAACTTGAGTGTAACCAAAAAAATTGGCATGATGGAATTTTTTGGATATTTTTTTCGTTTTTACCAAGTTGAAATCTATAAGAAGACGTATAAAAATCCTATGAAGTTTTTTACTTGCAGACTTGTGTAATTTTTAATAAACACGTAATAATTTGATTAACACATCGCATGCTGTATGTGTTAATCAAAGATTAAAGCCGTTTAAAGATGATAAGCATCTTTTAAAAGGTTTTTTTTCATTATTTCAGTTCTTTTTATAAACAGTAATAAAAAATAATAAAACAGCTATGACAGTTTCAGACAAAATCCGATAAACAAAGAGATAATTTTTACATTAAATGTATCATAATCAAGGTCGATTACTCTAATCGAGGTCGATTACTATTTAACAAAATAATAAAATATTATTATTATTAGGCCTATATTTATTTATTATACTCAGCCATTTGGCCGTTGCCGATAGGTACTAGAAAATATTATTCTGGTACCTACAGGCAACGGCCAAATGGTCTAGAGGTCAAAGTGGCAGCCTATCGCTCTGGGTATCTGGAATCAAAACTGGACTTGGTCGAAAAACCCCCAAGAAGTATTTAGGTGGCGCTCCGTCCCTCATCTCCCAGCCGAACCTATAATAGGCTTGTTAAAAAAACC
This sequence comes from Centruroides sculpturatus, assembly GCF_000671375.1. NCBI lineage: Eukaryota > Metazoa > Arthropoda > Arachnida > Scorpiones > Buthidae > Centruroides > Centruroides sculpturatus. The sequence goes on along the minus strand of NW_019384539.1, from coordinate 132,717 downwards.
CACAGGGCGGAAAGAGTCAAATTAAAAATATCCAGCATCAAGTTGCTTAACTTTTCCGGCACCATTTAAATGTTAAGCCATCTGTTATGATATTTTATTATTAAAAACTTTTTATATTTTTAATTAATTGTTATAAAATGGCAAAAAGTTTAATTTTGAGATATAAATGGCTTTTGTAGAAAATTGTAAATGTTAATAACGAGTAAAAGCATCATTAAGTCCGACCCTACTCGAGATATGACAAACGATTCCCTTTATTTCCCACCCCTTGACCTATAACCCCAAAATTTAATAGTATCAACCCTCTAATACGCAAACCTCACTGCAAGATTTTAGAAATTTTTGATAAAAAGCACAGGAGTTAATAATATTCAGCATCAAGTTTATTAAGCTTCAAAGTGGGTGAACAAAATCATGTCCTCCCCTCAACACACAAACACAGATTACACTCGAATTTTTTTGCGTTTCTCGACGATTCAAGGTCTCGAGTTCAAAAATGTAAAAGCTTAATCATTTTTTGACCGCTCACAACACTTTCCCTCTGTTAGGCAGAGCAGTAAAAAATTGACTGTGTCGTGTAAATTGTCAAAAGGATCTACATGGTGCAATTTGTTTACAACTCATGTTCTTGTTTGGATATAGATTGTTTTTGGGTAATAAATGTTTTATTACATCAAAACCTAAGAAAATGACGTATATATTGAAGGCGTTCTACGCCGACTGAATCTTTCAATATATCTATATATCTATATTGTATATATATATATAAATGGACGTGTGTGTCCATATATTTCACTTTTCCGCCAAAACTACACATCGCACGTGAATGGTGTTTGTATGTGGTAGTAGCCCCAAGTCTCCATT
>NW_019384539.1:124713-130582 GCF_000671375.1 Centruroides sculpturatus | reverse complement strand
TATACTCTTTTAATATTTTTAATTATAAAATTCCTTATTGATAAATACTAGCAATAATCAGTACTGTACACTGAATTCTGAAATAAAATCACATAATTTTGTTTTCTTTGAAATTCAACTCTATAGAGTTAATATATAACTCCATAATATAATATAATATAATATAATTATAAATTTTAATTATTAATTATAAATGTAATATATATATTACATTTATAATTTCGGTTTTATACTCATTTACAGGGAAAATACTACGAAGGTAATTGTATTTGTTTTCCTATTAACGACGTTTTTTAGTGCAATATCTATTGGAGATGAAGAATTGCAAGAATTTAAAGAAAAAATATGCCGTAAGACATTTTTCATTTATATAAAAATACACTTGAACTATTAATTTACTTAGTAATGAAGAAATTTTGAATAACGTATTTTTATTTTCTTATCTGTTCCAATGATCCTAATAATACTAGCATTTTATAAATTTATATATTACGTATTATTATTAATTATTAACTATTTTAGAAACTGTAGAAATAATTGCATAAATATTAAGAATAGATTCTTATTTTCTTCCATTAATTAATCTCACAACTGATGGTCCAGGAACTCGGTCTTTTCTTCTGAAAAATTTTTATAGTAGTACCTCGCCTCTAACTTCGAATGCTTCGGAGATCGAGTGCTAAAGTGGACAAAATTCACTTTGAAGTTCAAATGATGCTTAAAAGTTTCAATTGCGTGTGAAGTGAAAAAATGCGCTGAAAGTGTAAAATAACCTTCTAAACAATGAGTAGAGTCTCAAATAGAAATAATGTGTTAAAGTTTACAACTGTTATAATTAAATCACGCATCTACGTTAAGTAACGACAATTGTTAAAAATACGCAAAATCTTTCTGTTCAATTCAATATAATCTTTACTTACTAATCATTGCTTTGGAGAAGGGTGTGGAAGCAACGAAGATGAACAAAGTAAGAGGAAGGCTGTAATATCCGCGATCGAGATGTATTGTACGTAAAAGTAACTTATCGCTAGGCACAAAACCGATAGTTGTGTGTCGTATCTGGAGGCCGTGTTTAAGATGCCGAAATCGATTGTATGCGATCAGTAAATGCAATTTTCATTTTATTACACGTTATTTACGCATTTCATTTATTGTTTTCGCGTTTTAATTTATTATTAAATATCCTATTGTGTTATTTTTATCTTAAATTGTGTATATTTGTTGTTTTAAGTTTATAGAAATGGTATAATTTATGATCTGTGAATGGATTAATTCGCTTTCAAAAAATTCATTATAACTTCGATCGGCCTCCTGGAATAAACTGAATGCGAATTCAACTTTGCAAACCATTACTTTCTTTATAAATAAGTAAAAAATCTTGTCTGAAATTAACAGACAGAGACTACTTGCTCTATCCATTAGAAGGAGAAGTGTGAGATAAAATGTGAGAAGTGTGTCTTCTAGATTGGTTGCGTCCGACTGACGGACATATGCTGCCTCGGGCCGTGCATGTTAAACACCGGGCTTAAAAATCAAAATAAAAAATTGTTCTAAATATCACTTTTGGTAGCTGTTATTATGTTCTATGTAAAAAATTGTCTTAGAGATCATTGTAAATTTTCCAGTAATAGAATACTCGATTGACATATAGCGCGCGACCAGCTACAGTCTCATAAGGAACTCTTTGCCCTGCCCCGCCTATTGGCACTACAGGGTTTAAAGAGACTATGCCTTGTTCATCGACTGGTCGGTACCTGACGCGGTAGACAGGGAGGTCATAGCTGGGCCCTATGATGCATCATTCGGACTCCCGTCCGCACCCCGGCCCAGCTCACTAACTTGGCATAACTTTTGTTTGTGCAGCCTGTACTGCACTTTGGTCCACACTACTAAACCTTTTATAGCTCACACATATATAGAATACTCAAACTAATACCTACGTATAGTAGGTTTACGGACAACGGGGCCCTTACCCCAGAGGGAGGGGCCCAATTAAGCCAACTAGACTTATAGATCAAGAAGATCTATGATTTTTTCCATCAATTCCTTTAGTTTCTTTAGGTTCCCTTTACTAGCTGCTAGCGTTCGAAGTACTTGTTCAGGGGGCTTAGACCAGTCAACTTGGTCCGCCCCTAGGCGGAAGTCCCTTGTTAGGGGACAGTCAAGTACGTAATGCCTCGCGTCGCCGCGAGGACTACCACAGGGGCAGCTACCATCTCCTTGTCCGAATTTGGACTTGAAGTGGGGGAACCTCCCGTGGCCAGTTAAGATTTGAGTCGACAACGAGCAACAACTTATCGGAGTGAGGCCAACTACAGGCACGAAGGCGTAGGTTGACCTACCTACTGTACTTAGAGTCCAGCGCTCTCGCCAGCTTATCATCGATCTCTGCAGTAGAGTACCTTTTATGTATGTAGTCGAGGGATCTACCATCCTCGTAACAAATGGGCCACTGGCTCCCGCCTTTGCCAGCTGATCGGCCCGTTCGTTGCCCAGGACACCGGTGTGGCCTCTTACCCACCGCAGGGCAACGTGTCGCTCGTGCCTCGCCCTCAGTACCCTACCTCTGATCTCGTGTACCAATGGGTCACGATGGTACCCGTCGCTTAAAGCCTGTAACGACGACTGGCTATCTGAGTAAACCGTGACCGGCTCTGGACCCGGATGTAGTAGGATCCACTGGGACGCCCCCTCCAGGGCCACCAGTTCCGCCTGGAACACGGACGCCTCCTCGTTCAGTCTGACAGTTCTGCTGTACACTTCAACTCCGTCGGAAAAGACGCAGTATGCGGCGCCTACTAAGCTGCCGTCCTTTGAGCCATCGGTGTATATCTCAACACCAGTACCAGTCGGTTCACCGACTTCCCAATCGAGTCCAATCCTAAGGGCAGGATGGATCTTTAGTACGTCTGTCTGACGCCTAAGTCTGATCGGGTACTTCTGATTACAATGCATGGCCTCTCTACCTTCCACCGTTGTTCTGTAGAAGGCTGCCTCTTGGCTGACAACCAGAGGCAAAGGGAGCAGCCCGGCCAAGACCAGGGCCGCATCCGTTGACACAGTTCTGTACGCACGCGTGATCCGCAAAGCAGCGGGACGCTGGATCGTGAGTAGTGTCCTACTCTGACAGACGTTGGCGGTGTCTTTCCACCAAACGCCACAGGCGTAGCAGACAACGCGCTCCACACTCATCTTATAGATGGTACGAAGCGCCTCGCCACCCAGCCCGTAATCCTGCCTAGCTAGTCTTGATAGTGCCGCTATCATTCGGTTTGTTCTGACTCGAACATCCCTTAGGTGGGGAGTCCAGCATAGTGTCTGGTCGATACACCGAGGTACTTTAACTCATTCACCCTTCGGATGGGGTTGCCCCGGATGCGGTATATAGGTCGGCGTGCCAATACCCCGCTTCGGGCCACCGTCAGGGCCTCTGATTTCTCAGGGCTAAAGGAGAGCTTATGCAGCTCCCCCCAGCGAACGAGCTGTTCTATTGCTTCGTTGCCGCGAACCTCCATGTCGCGTCGACTATAGCCTGCAACTACTAGCAATAGGTCGTCAGCATAAGCCTGCAGTTGGACTTGGTCCGGAAGGATCAGTCGCAACGCCGTGTCTGCTAGAACATTCCACAAAAGGGGACCAATACAGGAACCCTGTGGACAGCCCCTTTCAAGCGTCCTCTCATATCTACCACCTGGTGTCTCGTAGACAACCGAGCGGTCACTCAGGAAACTCCTGGAAAGTGATACAAGGGCGGTCGGCAGGTTTGCCTTCCTCAGCTCACCCACAATGGATGGCCACCAAACATTGTCGAAAGCCCCCAGCAACGTCCATCGAAACGAGCGACGTGTGGAGCCCCTGCCGGCGGTTCTGGCGAACCAGTTCCACCGCACGATGTAATGCATGGCAGGTCGACATGTTCGGGCAGAATCCATATTGATGCGGGTGTAGCTGCCCTTTCCGCTTGAGATAGAAAAAGATTCTATCGCTGAGAATTCTATCGAGAACCTTTCCCAGCACTGGTAGTAGGCTGATCGGCCTGTAAGATTTGGGCTCGTTCTTCGGGCGCTTCTCCTTATGGATGAACACAAGGCGCGCCCGCTTCCACTGCGCTGGGACGACCAGCTACAACCGTCAATCGACCTATAGACTTTATATGGCAAATTTTGGACTCGAATATCTGTCCATAGATGGAATTTCAAAATTCCGGCTTAGTCACGACATTGGCCTTGCCGAGTTGTACACATTTGCAACAAATCATGTTTGGTGGTCGTGTAGTTGCTTTGTACTGCTCTAAAATTGTTCATACAAATCTTTTGCAGTCACAAAAAATCATAATATAACAATCTTTTAATAATTAATACGTAATATTTTAATAATTTCAAAGTAAAAACAGTATTATAATATAATACATAATATATTGTATTTCTTGACAATTATTTCGTTAAATACTTAATGTAAATTTATAAGAAAATATTATATAACATTAGCAACTATTAAAAGTAATTAAAATTTCATTAAAAGTTGTACTCTGGACTCAGAGTTAATATAATTTTTATAACTTTATATACTTATCTATTTCAAGCATTGACAGATAAGAATAAAGAACATTATACAAATTGTCTCAAAGAAAATATGTCACCGGAATTATCTGCAGAGGTGTGTAAATATTGTCATTAATCAGTTATAAAAATTTAATTAAAGAAAATTAATTTCAAATTTCTATTTAATAAAATCAGCTGCATGCAAAAGCCCTAACTTTCAAGTTTTTTTTCGGGGATCATTTCCTTCTTGACTATTTATGTAAAAATATTAAGAAGGGGGTAAGTTAGATTACAATACAAGATAATATGTAATATATATACTAACTATACTATATATATATATATACTGTACTATAATAATAATTAGTTATCTATTATTTATAGTTAAGTATTATTATATATCAATAATAAATAATAATAATGAGTATAAATTAATCAATTATTCCATTTCAGTAAAAAATGAGCTTGTAAATTCATTATTATTTTTAAATTTTAAAGATATATTTTAAATTTTCAATAATGTTTTAAATTTAAATTTTATTAAATTTTATTTTCTTTAAGTGAATCTTATTATATTAATTTGTTTTTTAAGATTCCAGTTAGGGAACTGCCATGTATGGAGAGTATGTTTACTCCTGATCGTTATGGAAAAACAATCTATGGGGTAACAAATAGTTTCTTTAATTGTTTAATGATTTATGTATAATTTAACATAAGTAAAAAAATAAAATAAACTATTATTTTGAATTTTGAAAATTATTTTATTAACAAAAATTAATATATTACTATATTATTTAGTCTCTCTTCAATGAACACTGTTTCCAGCAAGTTATCAAAGATTAAGCAGCAACTGTGTCTTTATCGAATGTAAAAACTATGATTTTGTCGGGAATTATAATCTTATTTTATATGATGAAATACTAAATTCACATCTTAAAGGATGGAAATTACAGAAATTTAATAAATATAAAAGTTATATTCAATGTCTGATAATAAGAAAGATTTGCTACAGTAGAGCTTCGATTATCCGACCTAATTGGGGACTGGGGTTGGTCGGATAATTGAAAGGGCGGATAACCGAAAAGTATGAAAAAATCTATTATTAGTGTAGTATATTATTATATCCCATGTAATTAGTATATTAGTATATCGCTATTAACCTACTTCGCGTTGAATTTTCATCGATGTTAAGCCTAACAAAAACTTTTTAAAATAATAATCATCGCTATTGTATCGTTAAAAATTAGAAAGTTAAGCCTCGTTTAAATACTGGCTCCCTTTCATGGTCGATCCAGTGTTGCCAGCTAAAACACGTAAAAATAATATTA
>NW_019384539.1:105045-118307 GCF_000671375.1 Centruroides sculpturatus | reverse complement strand
GATGTCAGATATGTAAATTTATATTGTAGAAGTTATGTAAATTCGTATTATATTGTGAATGTGTATCAAAAGAAATAAGGATTTTGTAGAAAGCATAATCAATTGTACACCAATTTGATAGTTGTTGTCCAGTGTATGTTTATATCAAGAATATGTTTTATAGTTTATATTGGTTATATAATAAGTTTATGTCCAGAATATGTTTTATATCAGGGATTTTGTAGAACTGTTTTGTAAGTGAAAGGTACGTTTTATATTTTTATGATTTCTACAATACTTGTGTTTTTATATGTATGTTATATTCTTTTTTAATGTTTTAGTTGGCTGAAGAGGGGCTTAAGAGCCCGAAACGTGTAAAAATTTTCACACGTATCAACTAAATAAAGATGAGAAAACCCGCCAATTGTCTTAATTTATAACACTTTATTGTGTTAGAAGCATAAATAAATTTTATACTTAATAAAACTTTTTAAACAGTTAATATGAAATTTAATGATTCGATATTTATTGAATTTGCGCAAGTTTAGATTAATTTATAGTTAATAATAATGTTTCTAACAGTTATGACAAATGACGAAAAAAGAAAAAAATGTACACGATTCATAATGAGTCAAAAAAAATTCAAATTTAATGAGCAAAGTATAACTTTAAAAAGTTGCAAGTTTGTAGTAAAACATTCGCATGAAAAATGAAATCATTTAAACCGAGGTTTGCGAGTACATTTTAAAAATACGTTTTTAACATTAGTGGAAAAATCCTCGAAAATACAATTACAAAAAGCAATTTGTATATAAAAATACTACGCCTATTCGTGTTAAATAATATTTAACATATGAAGGACATGATGACTCAAAGATACGGAAACGACCTCAGGCCGTTTTCAGTTATCAAATGAGGTAAAAACCGCATCACAGGAAACATGTAGTTAAAAAGATGGCTTACAGTAAACCTTCCACAAGCTGTACCATCACTGGAAAACAGTGTATCGTTGACAAAGAGGATTACTTCGAAGGTGTTTTAAACTATTCAAAGCAACGAACTACAAGCCGTCCTCGAATTTATGGCTCCTACCACGTAGAAAATTGTGGTTGTTTCTTAGAAATGCAGTCACCAGATACTTTTTAAATTTATCTTTAACAAATAAGTAAGATAAGATTTCAAATTTTTGTCGCAGATGCGCACTTATTTATATGTATGCAATCCTTTTTTCAAATTACAGTTAAATATATAGGTTAAGGCCCACCAGTGGCCAAGCTGTTCCGTTCATTGAAGTTCACTGGGAGTTCTGTCGTGGGTTCGAGCCTTGCTCGGACGGGCTGGCCACGTGGAGTTTTAGGGTTTTTCCACGTCTGCAATGCCTGAATAGGGGTCAGTTTCCTTTAAAAGACCTCCCGAGAGGCATTATTTCCATCGCGGAACACCACTGTTCAGAGCAGGCAACGGGGAACCATTCCGGTACTAATTTCACCAAGACTCATTTGGCGCAAGACTAATCACTATTTTTTCACAAATTAAAGAGAAAGTCGCTCTAAAAATATATTTTAGACGATCACCATTTTTACGTAGTGTTCTAGAACAAATTATAGACAGGTGGACCTTCCTTTTTAGGCTACACCACTGCCTACATTTAAAAAAGTTCTTTAAAAAACACAAAAACCAATAAAGATTAAAAAATTCTTCTTTAAAATTGGAATGGTAAATCTTGCGACGTCTTGTTAGTTCATCCTTGTCCAGTTGGGTTTCTGGCTCCTTTTATCTACCGAGGATTAGCGCTGACNGTTAGGTGGTGGTCAATATGGTGATGTTTATGAAGCTGTGTGGAAAAGATATAACATGACTGTAGCAGTGAAGACTCTAAAAGTAATTAAAATTTCATTAAAAGTTGTACTCTGGACTCAGAGTTAATATAATTTTTATAACTTTATATACTTATCTATTTCAAGCATTGACAGATAAGAATAAAGAACATTATACAAATTGTCTCAAAGAAAATATGTCACCGGAATTATCTGCAGAGGTGTGTAAATATTGTCATTAATCAGTTATAAAAATTTAATTAAAGAAAATTAATTTCAAATTTCTATTTAATAAAATCAGCTGCATGCAAAAGCCCTAACTTTCAAGTTTTTTTTCGGGGATCATTTCCTTCTTGACTATTTATGTAAAAATATTAAGAAGGGGGTAAGTTAGANTTTAAAAAAGTTCTTTAAAAAACACAAAAACCAATAAAGATTAAAAAATTCTTCTTTAAAATTGGAATGGTAAATCTTGCGACGTCTTGTTAGTTCATCCTTGTCCAGTTGGGTTTCTGGCTCCTTTTATCTACCGAGGATTAGCGCTGAGACAAATGTAGACTTTGTCTTTAATTTGTGAAAAAATAATTTATTCATCCGACGGAAATTCAAACTAATCACTAATTAACCTGCGCCAGGTGCTTGCCGACGTCAGGATGACCTGATATTGCATTAAGAAGATACAGGCTAAAGGACCCTCTAATGAAATTAGCGATGTATTATCACGAAATAACCACGTGTACGCAACATAAAATCTATACTTCTAGAAAACTAATATATTCATAATGACTAAATGCCATGTTGTTATCTTGAGAAAATGTTACCTTTTAATAGTATAGTTCACATGCCCATTTAGAAAATACGTGTCTGATAATTAATTTTATCGCGAATTTACCAACGTTATCTCTAAAATTAGATTTTATAATTACTCTTTATGCAATTTAAATTTTAAAATAAAAATTAGATAAAACTTTGTGTTATAATTAAANCATTTTAAAAATACGTTTTTAACATTAGTGGAAAAATCCTCGAAAATACAATTACAAAAAGCAATTTGTATATAAAAATACTACGCCTATTCGTGTTAAATAATATTTAACATATGAAGGACATGATGACTCAAAGATACGGAAACGACCTCAGGCCGTTTTCAGTTATCAAATGAGGTAAAAACCGCATCACAGGAAACATGTAGTTAAAAAGATGGCTTACAGTAAACCTTCCACAAGCTGTACCATCACTGGAAAACAGTGTATCGTTGACAAAGAGGATTACTTCGAAGGTGTTTTAAACTATTCAAAGCAACGAACTACAAGCCGTCCTCGAATTTATGGCTCCTACCACGTAGAAAATTGTGGTTGTTTCTTAGAAATGCAGTCACCAGATACTTTTTAAATTTATCTTTAACAAATAAGTAAGATAAGATTTCAAATTTTTGTCGCAGATGCGCACTTATTTATATGTATGCAATCCTTTTTTCAAATTACAGTTAAATATATAGGTTAAGGCCCACCAGTGGCCAAGCTGTTCCGTTCATTGAAGTTCACTGGGAGTTCTGTCGTGGGTTCGAGCCTTGCTCGGACGGGCTGGCCACGTGGAGTTTTAGGGTTTTTCCACGTCTGCAATGCCTGAATAGGGGTCAGTTTCCTTTAAAAGACCTCCCGAGAGGCATTATTTCCATCGCGGAACACCACTGTTCAGAGCAGGCAACGGGGAACCATTCCGGTACTAATTTCACCAAGACTCATTTGGCGCAAGACTAATCACTATTTTTTCACAAATTAAAGAGAAAGTCGCTCTAAAAATATATTTTAGACGATCACCATTTTTACGTAGTGTTCTAGAACAAATTATAGACAGGTGGACCTTCCTTTTTAGGCTACACCACTGCCTACATTTAAAAAAGTTCTTTAAAAAACACAAAAACCAATAAAGATTAAAAAATTCTTCTTTAAAATTGGAATGGTAAATCTTGCGACGTCTTGTTAGTTCATCCTTGTCCAGTTGGGTTTCTGGCTCCTTTTATCTACCGAGGATTAGCGCTGAGACAAATGTAGACTTTGTCTTTAATTTGTGAAAAAATAATTTATTCATCCGACGGAAATTCAAACTAATCACTAATTAACCTGCGCCAGGTGCTTGCCGACGTCAGGATGACCTGATATTGCATTAAGAAGATACAGGCTAAAGGACCCTCTAATGAAATTAGCGATGTATTATCACGAAATAACCACGTGTACGCAACATAAAATCTATACTTCTAGAAAACTAATATATTCATAATGACTAAATGCCATGTTGTTATCTTGAGAAAATGTTACCTTTTAATAGTATAGTTCACATGCCCATTTAGAAAATACGTGTCTGATAATTAATTTTATCGCGAATTTACCAACGTTATCTCTAAAATTAGATTTTATAATTACTCTTTATGCAATTTAAATTTTAAAATAAAAATTAGTTAATTAGCTTATCATTTTCTTTAAAAGTATAGTAATTTTAAAATTATAAATTAAATATTTGATTTCAAAATAAATTGATTTAAAATGTTGTTATACAATAAGTATTTATAGGTTTGTTCATTTATTATGTAGAATTTTTGCTGATCTAGTTTATTATTAATTATTTTCATAATTTTAATTTGATTAATTTTAAAGTGTAAAGATTTATTAGTGAAATAAACAAAACATAAATATAAAAATACAATAATAGGTAAACTTATATGACATTGTTTTTAAATCAATATATTTTTTCAGAAACATTTATCACTGTGTTTATTTTTTAATTTTAAATTTAATTGTTAAGGATAATTACGAAATGATCCCTAAACTAGATCCAGATCCATCTTATATATTGTGATACAATTCGCTTAGACTTTTGAGTGCATTTTACTATATTGACTGGTGAATGTAAGTAATATTTTTGGTTTTAACGAACAATTTTAATAAGGAAAATTTTAATTTTTTAAAAATTATGCATTTTCTTATGCAAGTCCACACGCTGGAGATTTTAAGAGGGATTTTAAAAAACATTTTCTTACAAATTATATCTTATTTATTTTTACAATATAGATTGTAGGTGATTGTTTATATTACATTTTTTATTTAATTTTTAAATTATTCTCAAATGGAGATCAAATTTTCAATTGTTCATAATTTTACGTTTTTAAAATGCAAGTTATTTGAGCGAAAAGTCGCTCATATAACTTGCGTTTCTACCAGTGAAGTAGAGACATTGTCGTAATATTTAATTAACAAAAATAATATAAATCACGAAATTCTGTAAATTATTTTTTAATATTACTCGTAATACAGTAGTTTTTTTTTTATATAGCGCACAGGTCGGAAGACACACCAAATGAATGGTATGTTAGATGATGCGATATAACTAAAAAGTACACATTTACATTTTCTAATGAATAATCTGCGAAGTCGTTTGGCATTTACATTTTTATCTTCTATAATTCAATTACGAACTGTAGATGTTATAAAATTAGAAGTTGAAGAAGTATTTGAGAACTGTATTCGCCGAAAAATATGTATTTTGAGAACGGCTCTTGGCTTGCGGTTTTAGTGATCATTACAGAAGAATATACGTATGCAATCAAATTCTTCTATAGTGATATTTAACGAAACCTGAAAAAATATTAATGTTGAGAGATTTACCGTGGATTTAAATGAGGCCCAGGCGAATTTGAATTAGAAATCCCATATACAGTGTTGATTTCAGATATTTTTTTTCGAGGAAATAATTGTTTCGGGGAATTATATGTATATATATATATATATATATATANGGACTGGGGTTGGTCGGATAATTGAAAGGGCAGATAACCGAAAAGTATGAAAAAATCTATTATTAGTGTAGTATATTATTATATCCCATGTAATTAGTATATTAGTATATCGCTATTAACCTACTTCGCGTTGAATTTTCATCGATGTTAAGCCTAACAAAAACTTTTTAAAATAATAATCATCGCTATTGTATCGTTAAAAATTAGAAAGTTAAGCCTCATTTAAATACTGGCTCCCTTTCATGGTCGATCCAGTGTTGCCAGCTAAAACACGTAAAAATAATATTAAAGCAGCCAGACATAGCCAAATATTGTAGCGCCACATCAATAGCGGACATTTGAAAATTGCCGACTAGGACGGTCGATTAACCGAGGGGTCGGTTGATAGGGGGTCGGATAATCGAGGCTCTACTGTAATTGTGAAAACTAATTTTCATAATGTTAAAACATGATTAATGACGAGACTTCATTTGCGTAAAAACGAGCGTAAAAACTTTTGCCGGAAATTCACACATGTGTATCCATCTAGATAAATAAACACAGAAGTCCATATAGAATGATTACTTGTGAATAAAGGTTTGTGATGGCTCTACATTTGTTTTAAGGACACAAATGTTTTGTAACAATTTATGAATTAAAATTTCATCTATTTTATCGCTTGAAAAATAATTATAAGAGTGAAGACAATTATAATTACGCATTTCTAGGTAATCACAGGCTTTACTTTAAATTAGGCAATCAAATATAGTTAAATATTCCAAAGATGGACATTCTCCCATGTTATTATCATACGATTTTATAGTTTTAATTGGTAAAAACAACTANTATATATATATATATATATATATTATAAAAGACTTGTTTGGGGCCTTATGTTGATGGTGGCTCCAGGCAATTAGCCTTTTTTCCGATAAGACAACTCGCTACTATACAGATAATGTTATTTCTATGAAGTTAAAAAGTGTTAGAACTAAAAAACATGTAGTGTTATTAGTTTCCTTTAATATAAGATATAAATAATTTGATTGTATATTATTTTTACAGAAAGTTATATGCTAAAGAATAAAATTCAAAATCAGTAAAATTCCGAATCTTCTTGGGCAAAAATGAAGTAAACAAAACTAAAACTATAAAAGTAAAACTAAACTAATTTTAAAAGTAAAAGAGGTTCGTTATAATTACTTTTAACTAATAACATCGGTTTCTCGATGCTACTAATTAAAAGGATTTTGACTAACGTACTGTACAGGTTTACTGACGTTTAAAATTTCTTTAAAAATCTGTAAATACAGATTTAAACCAAAAAGTTCCAAAAGAAAAGGGCAACAATGCTAAAAAATATTAAACCTGGTTTTCTTTGTCGTAGTTTAACGTTATCAAATGATTATGTGATGACTACATATTTAATTATATAGTTATGTTATATAAAGATGACTATATTATTATTCATTTTTATTAATATTGTTATTTTTATTGTTGTTTTTTATGATTTTGCTTTGCTGTTAAATAAACTTTTAACCGTTACCAAGGTCGTATTACATTCAAATATAAAACTGCATATTTATCTAATTTACTTCAGTTTTATATGATATATGATATGTTTATAGCTTAGATTCTTATTTATTGTTTGTAAGTGAATGTAATCATATATCATATATTATTAAAATTGAAATAAACCAGATGAATATGTAGTTTTATGTTCGAATGTAAATATTAATGTTTCATTCGAAAGATGGTTAAATTCCTGTTGAAAAGAGTCTAACAATTTTTTTCCTATTGTACAAGCTAGTACAGTAACAATCTTATATCTGAATAATTAGCACTTTTAAACCTCTTGAATATTGATTGTTTTAGATAAACTATCGTAGATTTTCTGTTATTATTTTTGATTTTATTCATTACTTAACTTGTAATTGAATTATTGAGTTGTAATTTGAAAAAATCGAAGACTTATAAATTCCCACTGTCTTCATCTGCCCATCTCTCCGTCTGTCTTTCCTTAGTTTTGAGAACATGGTTAGATATACAAAAGGAGAGACCAGATACGGAAAGCTTAGGGCAGGCGGTCCCTATATATGAACTTCCGATGCAAACTTTATTTCAATTAAAAAGTTTCCCCTGAAAGGAGTTAGATAGATGACCGGCACGACTCTTTTACTTACGGAAAAGTATGATGTACAGGGGCAAGACACTATTGATTTGAGGTGGAGAGCATATATTTTAAATTTAAAAATATGATTAAAAATTTCAGTCCGGCATTACTCGTTAAATATATATCTTTGTATTAGATAACTATTTTGGAAAATGGAGAAGTTCTTTAAGTAAAGTCAAGAAACGGTTTAATTTCTATCGTATGATACAGACTACTCGCTTTTCTCTCTTTAAAAAATAACAATAGAATACTATTTGACTAATGAACAGTGTATGAAAATAAGTTCGGTATGTATTGTCTAACAAATATTGTATTACATAAATTTTTTTATTATATATTTGTAAATTGAAAAAAGCATATGTTATGCGTAATGTATTATTTCATATTATTTTGTTTCATTTTGCAGTGAATAATTATTCGATAAACAAATTAATTATTTAAAATATTGTTTTTTTCTTTTCAGTTATTAATCCAGAAAAAAACATGAAGACAATCTTACTGCTTATTTTTACACTCATTTCTTCCGTAACATGTCGATATGAAAAATTCGAGGAAATGGTAGAAAATATTTGTGGTAAGAAATCTTTATTCTCATTTATCAAAATTGTCAACATGTTTATAAAATCCTAAGCCATTACAAATACTGTATATCTAACGAATTGTGCTAGGATTGGTATGCTCAAAACAGTAACAAAGCTTTTCATATTTATTATTTATTTTAAAAATAGGTACTGTACAATATTTATACATAGAAAAATCGAAAATTTTGATGACCGTCGGCTTATTTAAATATTCTTTAAACATTGGTGCTTAGTAATGTTATTTATTTTTATATTCAGCCAAATTTCCTGAAAATTTGCATGAAATTTACATTTTAAGGAGATTTTAAATGACAAACTAATTTAAACATCGTTTTGTATAAACATCATGAGTTTATACATAAACTCGATTAGAATCATCTTTAATTCCAGGTGGATTAAATCCTCAAAGTGACTCCTTAGATAACTGAAAGATGAAGGCTGTTTATAAGTGATGTCAGCCTGTTGAGGGGTGGGAGAAGTTCAGAATATGTCATAATGTGACAAGAGGAGGAAAGAGAAATGATCCTTACCATACATAGTAACAAATATCATACAGGTCATACTTCTTTAACGCGATCAGTCACATTTGAAATATATCCTATACTTGTATTTTACGCATTAAAACGAAGGTTTATTATTAAATAATACTAAAATCTATTCTTATATGGAAATAATAAAATAAACTCTAACTTAAACTATACTAGTTGTAATAAACGACTAGTTTAATTAAAGTAAATTGAATTGAATACTTATTACATTATACTATATCTTACAAAAGTAAAGATTTACTAAGGAATATCACTATCGATACGAAATTTCTTTACTTATTGTACATTACATCGATAATTTCAAAATTTTAAAGAAAATAATAAAGTATATTTATTAGAATAAAGAGACAGCAACTCGATAAAGTGAAAGGTCAAGTAACGATATTGTGAGAAATACAATTTTAAACATATCTATTTTTTTTAAAATAATTAAGTTTACTTATTTTTACAGAAGGTAATGCATTTAAAAAATTANATTACGCATTTCTAGGTAATCACAGGCTTTACTTTAAATTAGGCAATCAAATATAGTTAAATATTCCAAAGATGGACATTCTCCCATGTTATTATCATACGATTTTATAGTTTTAATTGGTAAAAACTACTATCGATCTGAAAATAAATTATAAAATACAAGTTTGTAGAACAGATTGTGCAAAAAATCCGAAAACTTTGCATTAGACTTCATTCTATGATATTCTGTGAATATTTTGGACTACTTTATGAATTAAATGGCGATATATATATTTCCTGATAAATAACAACAGTAAAATATTACTAAAATTATAGAAGCCAATTTTTCCAATTATATTTCTAGAGAAAAAAAAATTAAAAAATAACATTAAGATTTCATAATTTTTCTTTAAATTTTTACCAGTTTTAAGATATTTCCCCGTCATACAGCTCACTGAGATTCCAATATAAACATTATATGTAATCTTAATGTGAAAGTTTTTCATATTGTAATATGTAAATTATTCAATTCATTATTAAAACATTAATTAAGAATTTTTATATTCGGCAAACCGTATATTAAAATATATTTAATGTTGCAAACATAGTTTTTAATATCATCGTTTCATATGTTTGAAGAAATCAATTAAGTTCAAATTTCAGGTATCCACATATAAAAACATGTGTTTCAAATGAAAAAAAAACAACAAATTATAGTTTAATTGAATAATTTTAATGTCAATCGTTCTGCCACATTTGAGACTACAATATTCGCATTTTTCTAATTTTTTACTCCAGATATTACGAAAATGAAATACTGTATTTCATATAACAGACCTATGTATCATTGTAATTAGGAATCTATTTATTTCAAAATTTATCAGTAACAGCAGTAAGCTATTCGACGTGTTTCAACCCGTTGTCAGGACGTGTTGTCAGGAGCGGGAGACAACTTGGATTAAAATCGTATTGGCAGTGTATTTCCTTTCCTCTTTTGTCTAACACATGGCTTAACACGTCTAGAATGAAGTTTTTAATTCGTTTTAAATAAAAAAAGAAGTCATTCTCAAGAGAATTGTTTAGTCACTCAATAGATCTCATTATCTTTCTCGTATATTTCAGAGCTTATACATAATAAGAACTCGCTTCCTAGTTCTTACCATGTATAAGCTTTTATCTGTAAAATTCGTTTAACAAAACAAGTTTAACAAAAGTTTAATTTCATTAATAGATTAGTAAATAAAAAAGAGAAAATTTGGGTATTTTTGAATATTGTTAAACCGAATATCACAATTAATGGCAACGATTTTCCGATAAAGCTCCATTTAGATAACAATTGATCAGTTTGGTCACAGAGACGATGAATGGGATCTTTTCACTTATTTTAGAAGATACTTTTCACCCTTTTTACTGTTAATTTTCGTTCAGTCCAAATCCAATCGAACTATTAAAGCAAAATGGGAATTAATAAATACATTAAATTGTTATTCCCCGCTATGGTTTATATACACATTATATTCCATATGAAATACACACTGCTATACTCTATACTTTAATTAATGAGAATTTCTCTATTTTCACAAATATTTTGTTTTCTAGCAATTAACATATTTGTATAATTTGTATAAACCGATTTTTAAAATTATATATCGAACATTAAAACTCGTTTGAAAGATTAAAATTACTATACAGTCGACCCCCTATAACACGGTAGATACGTTCCGAGCTTTATGAATCCAGCTTCTAGGAGTCCAGCCAATCACAGCCCGGCACGTATGCAGTTTACGAACTACGGCTGTTTGAAAGGTTTCTTCCATAAAATTTATCGATTCTAGACTAATTCGACTCAACATTTCCAAAATACGTATAATTTTTTGGGAATAATTCATATAAACTATGCTATAAACCAGGGCTTCTTAAACTATGGGTCGCGACCCCATTTGGGGTCGCTTAGCGAAATCTTGGGGTCGCGAGATTTTAATGCAAAATATTGAAAATAATTTGTAAGAGTTTTAAAATAGCACGCTTTGTGTCATAGGTTTCGTGAGTTGCGCTTTGTGTCACTTCTGGTGCAGCGAGACAACGATTCAGCAACGCTGTAGTGTGTACTAGTGTAGTGTTGTCGCTTTTCAGTGTATTCAGTTGTCTCTGTTCCATTGTAACACAAGAGTGAACTGTGGTAGTACACCATTATTGTTTTTGCAAATTTGTATATATCAGGGCTGTGGAGTCGCTAAAAAATTTACCGACTCCGACTAGGGGCGGACTTGTTACCGAAAGAGATCCGGAAATTCTGATGTCATTACGTGACCTCAGAATAAAAGGTTCAATAAATAGAAACTATATTATAGAACGTAGAAACTTTTTATTCCAATGCTAAAAGACTCCTCTAAGTAATGAACAGTCAATATATAAATATGTATTCGATAATTTTTACTTTTCCGGCTGTTATATATAACAGAGGGAGAGTGTAACAATCGGCCAAAAAATGACCCCTCCCAAATTTTTACATTTTTGGACTTAGGACACCTTGAAATTTCGAGATATGGAAAAGATTCGAGTTTTTTTTCTATATGTATGGATGTTAGACTGTGTGTGTGGGGCATGATTTTGTTCACCCTGTTTGAAGCCTAATAATTTCTGCAGTCAGAGTGGTTAGAATTGTAGTCAGATGGTTTAACACAGGAGTTAGTTATTAACCGTCAGAGTGGTTGAACTAAATCATGTCCCCATACACATTCTAACATCGTAGGCGAGAATATCTTAACGGGTTTTACTGTACTATTATAAAATGATAAAAAAGCTAACTTTGAGGTTAGAGACGAGTTTTACTTTTTATTTTTTAAATTTTGAACGCTAGTAACGAGTAAAATATTCATTAAGATATATGACACATGACTCCTTTTATGTCTTCACCCTGTCGACCTTTAATTAAGGACCAAAATTTAATAGTATTAATGCCTCTTTATACGCAAGCTACAGTGCCACATTTCGTTTCTTAAACTTTACCCGTTCTGAGATATTAAACAATATCTCAGAACAGAAAATAAAAAAATTAAACAAATTAGACGCCAACACACACACTCGCGCGAATTTTTCCTCTTTTATTGACTTTTTGGGGGGTTCGGGAGGTCTCCAAAGTGTAGATTTGCAAACGAAACATGGAGGGTCAAATTTGACACAATTTCAATACTTTTCCGATTATAACATACATATAAAAACACAAGTATTGTAGATCACTAAAATCAAAAATAAAACTAGTATAAATAATAAACAAATCGAACATTTAAATACACTAAAAAAAAGAAAAAAATAAAAAAAAAGGAAAAAATTTATTCTTTCAGGATACCCAAACAGAATCCTTAATATTTGGGAAAAAGAAATAGATAAAAAAACAGATAAAACAATAAGAATAAATCCTAAACAAGCCGAAATAAAATACATTCGTTTCCCATATATAAGAGGTCTATACGAAGAAGTTAATAAAGAAGTCAAAAAAATTAATGTAAAACTAGTACCGACATACGATAAGCTAATCTCCAGATTAAATGCAATTTGTTTTGTTAACAAGTTAACAAAACAAATATAACAAAGAAAGAAGAAAGTAAAAATGTAGTCTATAAAATTCCGTGTACATGCGAAAATAAAAAAATTTATATAGGTGAAACTAAACGTAAAGTTAAAGTAAGATTGAAAGAACATATAGCTGATTTGAAATATCGTAGACCAAATTCTGCTTTTCATGAACACTGCCTTTTAAATAATTGTAATATAGACAAAAATAATATAGATATTTTACACAGAGAAAAAGATACATATAAAAGAAAATTCAAAGAAAGTATAGAAATAATCAAAAATCAAAATAGTATAAATAAAAATCCTAGCATCTCTATAAACGAAAACTGGTTAAAAATTTTATATTAATTGTATTCACTAGAT
>NW_019384539.1:64007-103946 GCF_000671375.1 Centruroides sculpturatus | reverse complement strand
AGTTTCAACTGCTTTTTATTTTATAAAATCCGTCTTCTTGCGCCACCAGAGGGCCTTTTAAACAATAGGTAGTCTGTTAGCGTTGGTCAGTAGTAGTCCAAATTCAATACGAACGTTTGTTTCTTGAAAATTTGATCACGATTTAAATACAGTATTTACTTTTAATATTACCGATATGTCATCGAAAAGAAAACGTGTTGTATTATCATTAAAAGACAAAGTATCTGTTTCGATTATCCGGATTTTTCCTTATCCGGACTACCTTCATCCCCAATTAGTCCGGATAATCGAGGTTCTACTGTACGTTCTTCAAACGGGAGAAAAGAACAAATTATAAAAGTAAAATGTCGCCGTTTTCTGATTATTTTTGTTCCTCGAAGTATATATTTTCATTCGGGATTTTACTCATTAGCTGAGTCTTCAGTCATGACAACAGACAAACATAATGTAAAGAAAAAGTTCAGAATTTACATACATATTAAATGCGTATAATTAATATATTATAATGATTATATCCGAAATACTCTGAGAAAACTAACATAAAAATCTAACAGGATATTAAATAAATATTCTAATTAGTGAAATTAAGATTCTAAAGAAAGTATATTAAAAATTTCATAAGTGAACTTTTTCTTGACTTAAACCGAATAAAGTTTATTCTTATATAATATATTCTCTATGTTGAAACCGTGTCCGTCTTTCAGAAAATAAAGTGGATGTGAAAAAGACCAATGTCTAGTATCAACACTTCATGGTGTCTCATAATATAATATATATATTAAACATCACAGCTAATTTTCAAGTGCTACGTATGGATTCTATGATTTCTGTGAAGTTTTAGTTGTAAAAAATTCGTAGAAAATTAACAAATTCTATTTTCAAATTTCTGCATCTTTCCTTAATAAAAAAATTAAATAGGATTCTAATGCAAAAGAATCTACTTCTGTTTTCTAGAATTTTTAGAAAATAATTAATTTGTAGAAAAATCATACTTGTGCTGGAGATTGTATGCATAAACAAAGCAGTTACCAATTAGCCTTAATTAATTAAGATATTTCGAAATGTAGGTTAAGGAATCAATAAGTAGTCTTCCATTTATATTGTGTGATCGACTCTAGACGTTTAATTTACGCATTTAACAAAAACTTTTTAAGTCGTAAACTTTATTTCCCTACATACTGAAATATACCTGTAATATCTAAACCTTACGCGATAGAGCATTTTCATGGTAATTTTCGAATTCAGTGCACCCGTTCCCATGCAAAACAATTTAGATTCTGATGCAAAAATATTTTTAATTTGTTTTCTACAATTATAAATGAATCTAAAAATGTGTAATTTTTTAATATTTATTTTGATAAATATCGAATCTTCGAACATTTATTACATTTTGTATTAAGTTTTATTAAATATAAAAAATTTTTACAATTAACACAATTCTATTAACAAATTTAATTGTTGAAATAACTATTATTCGTGTTTGCACGTATACTGACTACAATATGTTTTATTTGATTCTCTATTGAAGTTTAACGTTGACTTCCAGTGCATACGAGTAGCCACTTTCTACTGTTTATTGTAAAACTTGTTAGCAGACGGTTTAAATACAGTATAAACGTCTGTATAATATAAGTCGCCTTGCTTTGTTATAGTCGTTTAATTTCTATTTTGCTTTAACAATTATAGATCTTTAACAATTCGATTTAATTTAGACTAAATGAAAATTAACAATAAAAAGGGTGAAAAGTATCTTCTAAAATAAGTGGAAATACCCCATTCGTCGTCTCTGTGACCAAACCGATCAATTGTTATGTAAATGGAGGTTTGTCCGAAAATCATTGCCACTAATTGTGATATTAGGCTTTACAGTGTTCAAAATACCTAAATTTAGAAATTTCGTGGTCTGAACTTACCGATAAAGTCGCTACAGATAATACAAAACTTAGAAAAACGCTGGAAATAAATCACTTTTAATCGCACTGACTTACAATCCAACCGCTCGCAACAAATTATCAGAGTTTTATTGTTGCGTCGCCACAAAATTTAATGTAAAACTTTGGGAGTTTTCACCGAATTTCGTGATTTTTCCTCCTGTCTGTCGCTGAGGAGACGAGTTATCGCGGAACATTCCTTGCATATACATTTATGTTAACAGTAATATGTATTCGAAAATCTAATATTCTCGTGTTTCGTGTCCGTATAAAGCTGAATAAAAATTTCGATTTTATGATGATTCTTCGAACTGAAAAAAAATAGACTTGAAGTCTAGTAAACCCCCTGTTATGTATTTTGTTGTAATTTACTTGAGTAATGCTGTATAATCTATTAATAAAATTAAACTTTTGTGGGAAACCGAAAATAATACAATTTTATATATAATCATATAAAAATATAAAATTAATGATTGTCGTTCGATAACTATCAACTTTTACTTGAGAACATCTCGTTTTAAATGTTGTTGATGCTAAAAGTCTTCTAACAAAAGTCCTCGCCAGCTTTTTAACCCATCACATTTGCGCTGTGCCTCCTAATAGAACTAACTTTGTCGCCAAAACCGGGGACAATTCTAGATTTCACCTCTATTCCTAGGACAAAAAGGTTATCAAGTCTACTAGCGGATCAATCAAACTTCAGGTATTTACGTCTACGCGCAATATCCTGTAAACGCTTACTCTCGCGACCACCTACTGTAGATCAGTTATTTGAACATAGTACGATGTATATATCATGTAATCCTGTTTTTTTTTTCTTTTCAAATAAACGGTTATTAGTTGTTAACCTAGTATCTGAGTGATTCACCTCCGACTTCGACCCTACTCCACGCGACTGTAACGGACAAATACAGTCATGTGATTGTACAAATACAATCACATGTATTTGTACCATACATGTGATTGGTCGAGTTGCCAGTGGCGCGAAGCTATTGTTCGTTGGATTATGACTAAACGCCCCTAAGGCGGAANGATTTTAAAATACATTCTTACAATAAAATAGATTAATAAGTTTTATTTATAATAAGACTTACTTATTAAATATAAAATTGTAAAAAAAATGTAGAAAAATTGATGAATAGATCTTGTTATTCTTTACATTTCTATTATACACAACCCACATACTGTCAACATTTCACTGTCATAGTCATCTTCATCAGCTGTGTATCTTTATTTTAATTTGAACAATATAATATGTTTCTTTTTTCTTCTATAAACTCAAGGATCCCTGTCAACACATTTTCAGACCTACAGAGATCTGTAAACCACATATTGTTGAGAAATCTGGCATCCAATTTATCTCAAATATCTGGATGAGAGAATTTCTACTGTTCAGACCTACATACAGTGCAAACATTTTCAGTGTTTTCAGATAATGCTTCAAATGATATCAGATGAAAAAAGCAGTTAAGTTCCTCAGAATGGAAACATTGATGGGAAAAGGCAATGCAACATTTCAACAATTTGTCAAGGAGAGAGAACTCCCAGGAGAACTTTCTATAGGAAACTGACTCTATTTAGGTGTTAGTTTTCTGGGTTTCATTCACATACATATGTAACCAGATGATTAGTGAAATGCAAACCTGCAACTAACTATCAGTATTTTATCCACTCAGCCATTGGTGAACTAAGCACATAAGAAAGCCAGTATTAATTACCAGGACCCAAATCGAGCTTGTGTTTTTTTAAAATTTCAAGTAATTTCAAAAAGTTATAATGTTTTAATGAAATTATTTAAATTGTAAATATATGTAAGTTTTCCTATTAACTTTTTAAATTATTAACTTTAGTTAAAATAATTTAAGTTAAATAGTGTAAATAAGTGTTTTTGAAGTTAGACAAAACAGCCATGGTGAGAAAATAATTTCAATAATATGAAAATTTTCTTGCCAAATCTGAAAGTTTCTTTCTAAAGTATTGTTTTTTGGTGTTCATTACTTGAAGTTCATCCTTAACTGAAATTTTTGAGCCTTATAAAAATTCATTCTGAAATCATTGTCATAAATACATTTTTTGTTTTTGGATGTCAAAAGGTCCATTAATTTCTGTCTATGCTAAAAATAAAAATAATCATTCATGGCACCTACATCTATTTTATTTCTATTAATCAACACGTTATTATAATTATATAAGCTATCCTATGATAATGAAAACATGTGCTTAANCCTCAGAATGGAAACATTGATGGGAAAAGGCAATGCAACATTTCAACAATTTGTCAAGGAGAGAGAACTCCCAGGAGAACTTTCTATAGGAAACTGACTCTATTTAGGTGTTAGTTTTCTGGGTTTCATTCACATACATATGTAACCAGATGATTAGTGAAATGCAAACCTGCAACTAACTATCAGTATTTTATCCACTCAGCCATTGGTGAACTAAGCACATAAGAAAGCCAGTATTAATTACCAGGACCCAAATCGAGCTTGTGTTTTTTTAAAATTTCAAGTAATTTCAAAAAGTTATAATGTTTTAATGAAATTATTTAAATTGTAAATATATGTAAGTTTTCCTATTAACTTTTTAAATTATTAACTTTAGTTAAAATAATTTAAGTTAAATAGTGTAAATAAGTGTTTTTGAAGTTAGACAAAACAGCCATGGTGAGAAAATAATTTCAATAATATGAAAATTTTCTTGCCAAATCTGAAAGTTTCTTTCTAAAGTATTGTTTTTTGGTGTTCATTACTTGAAGTTCATCCTTAACTGAAATTTTTGAGCCTTATAAAAATTCATTCTGAAATCATTGTCATAAATACATTTTTTGTTTTTGGATGTCAAAAGGTCCATTAATTTCTGTCTATGCTAAAAATAAAAATAATCATTCATGGCACCTACATCTATTTTATTTCTATTAATCAACACGTTATTATAATTATATAAGCTATCCTATGATAATGAAAACATGTGCTTAAATTAAAGCATTCTTTTATTCTAAAATCTTTTTATGTTAACTTATCAGTTTAGTGTTACATGGCTAATTATATGATAGAGCTATTTAATTATATGTGTGATTTAATTTGAATTTTCCAAACTAGGTGATAATTATTAACAAGTTCATAAATTATGTTTTTATTTTGTGTGCAATGATTTTTGGGGAAATTCTGAGTATGTTTAGGAGAAATTTTGGGTCCTGAAGATATTCTGCACCCCATTTTGTAAGTTGCATCACACCACATTACTTCTTGTCATCTAGAGACAGCTACACTTGGTTAATTAAGCATATTGTGAGAAAAAAATCAATAAAGCAGTCAAGAAAACAAATTCCATGACTTTCTATGACTTTTTTGAACACTAATGAAAATACCTGACTTTCCAAGTTGATAGGAACCCTGTGTGTTATTCAGTTACCTTCTTGATTTATGATTCTGAATCATCACTGGTTTTTTCTAAAATTTATAGTCATTTGTATTAAAATGATAATAAAAACATTTATTTACAGATTGTTTTAGCAAGATTGTATGTAAACATTATTATCAACTTCACAAGCTACATATGACTCTTCCTGAAAGGAAATCAGGAAACGTACCAACCTTGCATTTTGAAACATTGATTGTTGAATCTATCTCCCAATTGAGATGTATTAACTGTCTCACTATTGATACTAATCAGTGTCTTCCTCTGCTCTAGTCACTCACATTTAAGTCTAATTTGAAGTTTGTTGATTACTCTGTAGAGTGCTACAACTTCCATCATCTGATTTTCTAAAGTTTCTCTTTTACTCTATTCTACTGCCTATTCCAATGGTTGCCCAACTCTATAGTTTTTAATAAAAATATAAACAAAAGTAACCCAACTGTATATTATTGCATCTGGTTTCTTCATTTGTTTCCAACCAAATTCTGCAATTTGAATCTTTAAAATTCTATCACAAGGCTCCATCCTAAAATTTATGCATTGCATTTCACATAGTTTGTTCCAAAACAATGCATTTTACAACATTCAAATCATTTGATTTTTAGGTAATTGTTGCAGAATCCTAATGCACTTCCTTTTAATAAAGTTATAAACATCTTAAATTCTTAAAAATCTTAGTTTTTTAAATTTTTAATGAGAAAACTTAAAGACATAAGTTATATAAGACAAAAGATGATTTAATCAAAAAGCAAAAATATCAATAGTATGAATGACAGCAAGTATAGAAGTGAAAACAGAAATCTATAGTTAATGAAAAATGGCAGGTTGAAGTAAAGGTTGTAAAAACAGAAGAGTGCACCTGAACATTTGGCGTCAAATCTTTAAAACAAACATATCATCATGTATGTTTGTTTTAAAGATTTTAAAGATGTTTAAGATGTTTTAAAGGAATGTAGTTTTAGGATATTTTTGAAACAAAACACATTTGAAAGAAACTGAGAAAAATTATAGTAAATTTATATAGTAAAAATTATATTAAATTTTTAAAAAGCTAGCAACGTTTTTGTTGAACTTTCCCACATTCTTCATTTGTTTCCATCCTTAATAATTGCTACCATTACCTTTATAAATCTTCAGAATGCTTCACAAGATATTAAGGGGATGGGGTCATCTCTCTCAAACCAATGGTCAATTTTCCTGAAAATCTGTAGAAACATTTTCCCCTAATATACAAACCTTCATGAAAAAATTCAGAAATTTTTGACAAAAGGAACAGGTGATATTAAGCTTCAAAGTTAGTAAAAATTCATGCTTTCTACACACACTAACATCCATATATACAGAAAAACTCCCAACTTTTTTCCATTTCTCAGCATTTCATTGGTCCTGAGTTCAAAAATGTATAAATGTTGGAGTTTGGTTTTTGGCTGATCATCATACTTTTTCCCTGTTAGATAACAGCCGGGAAAGTAAAAATGAATACATTAATAATTTGCAACCTTAAGTAACTTTGAGTAAAAACATATAATAAAACAAAACCAGTAAAGTTTTCTAAGCACAAATATCAATTTGCTAAGTAACATAATATATTATGTTACTTAGCAAAAATAAACAATATATATATTGTTTATTTTTTAAAGGGTTTAAATACAAAAACATAGTTGTATGTATGTATATATATATACATACAGTAGACCCCCCTATAACGCGGGTTCCTATAACGGAGATTCTTATAATGTGGCGAAAAAATTGCAACAATATTCGTATAAAGACGCTAAAAGGGACACTTAAAACGCAGTAAAACGTCATCACCAACTCATCATCGCGGACGAGCAGCTGAACTACTTTCCGCCATCCAGCACCACGCTACGGAGAGTTTAGGTGGGTAAATTATAAATAAATTAGGTACCGTACATATAATTATATATTAATTATATATAAATTAGGTACTGTATATATAATTATATATTAACTTAATTTATTATAACTTTATTATAATTATATATATACTTTCCGGCGTCCAGCGCCACGCTATGGAGAGTTTAGGCGAGTAAGTTGAGTTTACTACCGTCTGTACAGTATGTAAATTAGGTACCGTAAGTCTAATACAGCACTGTAATTTTATACATTTCTTGTGAAAGAAACATTTCTTATTCAACAACCATAAAAATTATTTCTATTAATGATGTCTCCAAAGTTCAACGAATTTTTCGCAGAAAATAACATCAGAAATCGCAGCCACCGTTTGGTGTGCTGCTCTGCAATGAAAACAAGCTTAAGCAATGGTGACGTCGAACGGTGCACACTCAGTAAGCAATCCTACAATTTTTTGTTTATAGCATAGTTTATACGTATTATTCCCAAAAAATTATACGTGTTTTGGAAATGTTAAATCGAATTAGTCTAGAATCAATTAATTTTATGGAAGAAAACCTTTCAAACAGCCATAGTCCCTAAACTTCACGTGTCAGGCTGCGATTGGCTCGTGTATTTAAGGATTCCTACAACGTGAAATTCATATAACAAGGAATGTACCTATGCGTTATAAGGGGGGGGGTCTACTGTATATGCAAGTACTTTCAACAGGGCATTACCATCTTCATGAGGCAAAAAATTTTTTGTAGAATGGAATATCAAACAACATTTTTAAAAGGGCTAGATAATAACTTTATATAAAATTTTTTAATTAAGAGAACACTAGTTTAAACTTTTTCTCTTACATGCATAAATACTTAATGTGCCTTTTAATGATCTTTAAAGTTTTGATTAAATGCAAAGGAACACAAATTGTTAATAAAAACTTGGCTTAAAATGGAAAAAGTTATAAGATTAATAACTTTTTAAAAATTATAAAAATTAAAATAATAATTTTAAATTTAATCAGGCATATACTACCATAGCTACAAAATTATGTTTTTTACAATTTAAAGTGACACACAAAGATCCAGGAAGTCAAGCGTTGATGTATTACAGGAATCCATACTTGCTATATACATGTATAAGATTTTCCAGATAAAAATGCCTCTCCAGTCCAAACAGTATCTCAATAATGATGCTTCCAATCATATCATAATTATGTTCTAAAACCTTCTTGGTAAGTTCTGTAGAGTATCTATTACTTAAAATGTTATCTTGGTGTTCTGATAGATGGTAATAGGCTTTCCGGTGGTGGCTCCTATGTATGAGTAACTTTTTCATTTTATGTCAAGTTTTTAACAATTTGTCTCACATTTAATTGAAACTTTAAAAACCATTAAAATGCACATTAAGTATTTAAGCACATAAGAGAAAAATTTTAAAACTTGTGTTTCTTTAATTAAAAAATTTTTTAAAAAAGCTATTATCTNTCAAACAACATTTTTTAAAAGGGCTAGATAATAACTTTATATAAAATTTTTTAATTAAGAGAACACTAGTTTAAACTTTTTCTCTTACATGCATAAATACTTAATGTGCCTTTTAATGATCTTTAAAGTTTTGATTAAATGCAAAGGAACACAAATTGTTAATAAAAACTTGGCTTAAAATGGAAAAAGTTATAAGATTAATAACTTTTTAAAAATTATAAAAATTAAAATAATAATTTTAAATTTAATCAGGCATATACTACCATAGCTACAAAATTATGTTTTTTACAATTTAAAGTGACACACAAAGATCCAGGAAGTCAAGCGTTGATGTATTACAGGAATCCATACTTGCTATATACATGTATAAGATTTTCCAGATAAAAATGCCTCTCCAGTCCAAACAGTATCTCAATAATGATGCTTCCAATCATATCATAATTATGTTCTAAAACCTTCTTGGTAAGTTCTGTAGAGTATCTATTACTTAAAATGTTATCTTGGTGTTCTGATAGATGGTAATAGGCTTTCCGGTGGTGGCTCCTATGTATGAGTAACTTTTTCATTTTATGTCAAGTTTTTAACAATTTGTCTCACATTTAATTGAAACTTTAAAAACCATTAAAATGCACATTAAGTATTTAAGCACATAAGAGAAAAATTTTAAAACTTGTGTTTCTTTAATTAAAAAATTTTTTAAAAAAGCTATTATCTAACACTTTTGAAAAATTTTTGTTTGATATGCCATTTTATAAAAAATTTTTTGCCTGATGAAGACGGTAATGCCTTGTTGAAAATACTTGCGTATATATTTTGTGTTTATTGAAAGGTTTAAACACATACAGTTATTTATTATGCTACTTAATTTGGCATTAAGTGAATGTACAAATTTTGGTGTTCNAATAATGATTTTTAAAATGCATTCTTATTCAACATTTAAATTTTTAAAAATGTGAAAAAAAGAATAAAAGAATATATTCTGTTATAAAAAGTAAGCTACATTAAGCCATCAAAACATCTTTTCATTGTATTATATTAAGTTCAAGATGAACATTGATATGTTCATTATTGTCTTAGAATTTAAAACTGAAACTTATATAAATATATTTTTATGCTGTCAAATAAAATATAAATGAATCTCTCTGGGATTCGCGATGGTTGCGAGAGGTTACTGACCTGCTCAGTAGTTAATAGGAAAAGTTTCTCTACAAAGAGCGTTAATTAACTGTAACAGTTAGTAGGGCGTGCATTCATATGCTCCTCCGATGAGTCTAACTTTCTATGCTTAAATAATTGTATCAAAGATTTATTAATTATTATTAAAAGAAGAACTGTACTGAAAAACTTAAAATGTTGTGTGACTTGTTTAACTAAATGGTCAAACAGACAACTATTTCAAAATTACAAGGATGAAAGCTCTTTCTCTAACTATTTAGAAAGTCATAGGAATCTTTCACATTATGCCCAAGATCTATTACTGCAACAACTGATTATGAACATAAAAAGAATTTTATTAAAAATAAAAGACAAGATTTTATTTTTAAAAAACTTATTTGCAGTGATCATTTAATCTACTGTTATAATATTATATCATTTAATATACTGTTAGAATAATACTGGTCATTCTTATTTTTAAAGCATACCTATATTTATTTTCATATTTTCAAATCATTCAAAGAATTTCAATATTGTTTTAAGCAAAAAGTCAGAATTCTTTTGTATTTATTATATTTAAAAAAAATTAACATTTAATGCACTGCTTGTATTATTCATTAAATTAATGTAGGAATATTTATACCAACTCATTTTAATTTAAATGAACAAGTTATTGTTATTAATATTGAAATTTTTAAAAATACAATTGTTTAATATAAAACTAGAAAATTAAATGAATGACAATATGATAATATTACAAAACAATTCATACAGAAAATTAAGAATTTGAATACATATACATCTAAAGTTATGTTGTTGTTAGTAAATCTTTTCCATAAATTATACAATTTCACTTCATAGTTAAAATTTCATTTGTATTAATTATTAGAAAATTGTAATAATTAAAGTCTCTCTGTTTAATGGTAATTTTTGGATTTGTACGTATCTTGTAGTTTTAGTACACACAGATTTACCTGGCCTTAAATCCAAAGATTCCACAGCAACTCGAGCAGCCTCTTCTTCAGCTTCGTCAATAGTCGGTTTATCATTAGGATATGAATTAAATTTTTGTCCATCAATCACTAACATAGAAATGTAAGTATATGGCAATTCTCTAGTATTTAATGGAAGATTTCGAAAGGTTGCTATAAGTCCTTTAGAAGCAGCATACGAACGAATGATATCACAATTAGAAACTGAAAATAAATTTTTATAAAACAGAAAGTTAATTAAATATAAATCATTTATTTATAATAAATAATATTTTTGTTCATTTTTATTTAATGATTAATAAATTTAAATACAAAATATACATAAGTTATAACACTACAAAATATAATCATCAAAAAAACTCCTGTTAACAGCTTTTTTCAAAATGTAAAATAAAAATTATTCCTCTCTGTAAATCTACGATAAAGAAAATTTAGAAAATTATGAAAAAAATCTTTATCCAGTTGTAGAATAATTATCTAAATTACATTGGAAATTTTGATGTAACATTCCAAGTCATTTTGATTTAGCTATAAATATGAAGTAACTAGAATACAGGAGAGGAACAAATTTTTTTCCAGCACATTGCATGCATTAAATAAAAATTATACACAAAATAACTAAATACTTTCCATAAAAATCATTACTGTATTTTTGCAGATTGTCTGGCATGTTACCTACCTGGGAACACCATGAAATCTGATATTTCCATATGGTAAAAACCGGCATTCCAGTTTAAATGAGGTTATACATACCTCTCTAGAGGGTGCATTAAAAAACAAACAAGTTACATCATGTAAACATGCTATTATTCTAAAATTGCAAAACTGTCAGCATTACACCAAAAACTATGATTATATGTTTATTTTTGTCTTCTAACGATATAAAATGTTTGTCTAACAAAAAAGTGCTTTGATTTAAAATGCAAAAATAAATACATCACCAAACGATCGCCTAAATATCGGGCTATAATACGGCTAATTAAATGATTGGAATAAAGTAATTTGACACTAGAGGTAGACGTTAGGCGCCATCTCTTAAGTAAATTAATAATTAAAATTAAATAAATAAATCAATAAATAAATTTAGAATCTTCTGGAATAAAAGAACTGGCCCGGGGCGGGACTCGAACCCGCAGCCTCCGCTTGCCGTGCGGCGCGCTTACCAGTTACGCTACCGCAAAAATAAACACATTAAATTTCAGAAATTGGCAATAAACTATCTCCACTTACACTATTAACCTCAACTTTGTGTGAAATTTGAGAAGAAGGTGTTATTTTTAAAGTCGGGAGGGGGGTAGATGGTCAGTGTAGCCCACACTGACTGACCTACTACTACTACTACTACTGTCAATAAGCCATTTATTGTTTTATTGCACTGTAAACAAAAATGATCTTCCTGATTTTAAGTCTGTCAAATTATAATGTTATTCTTTAACATTTAATTAACAACTAATTTTGTTACATCTGATTAATTTTTATTTTTTAGTCACAGCTTAACCGGCATGCCAGAAACCCTGGTGTTACTGACATGCTAATCTACTCCAGTTATGCAGCATGCCAATCATTCTGTGAAAATACAGTATTAAAGCCTTATGCTTTGTACTTGCTTACATTTCTTTATATCAAGCTCATATCTTGGAAGTATATATGTGGGTCGCTTACTAAGTCATGGCAATATTTTTTTATGCAGAATCCCATGCCATAATCCATATTTTTCAATGTACAGCTATAACACTAAGATGTATTGATGCTTACACAATGAAACTGCTAGATGGTGTGGATGTTCCAGAACATCAACAGAAGCGGAATGCAAAGTCAGTTGATTTTCAACTGTTATTCAGTACAGGTGCGAGTTGACTGGAATAGCATTCATATGTAAAAATTTCAGTGCTTCATGGTCAAAACATGAGAGAATGTCATGTACAGCTTGTAGAAGCTGTCAGTGAACATGCTCTCCCATACAGAACTGTTGTAAGCTGGGTGTAGCAGCTTTTGAACATGAAAGAGTAGTAATTGCCGATGTATCTCATACTGGACACCCTAGGACTGTTTGTACCAATGTTGCTTATGCTGTGATTGCTCAATGCTTAGAGGACAACAGACAATGGTCTCTGCAGGAGTTGGTGGCACAAACAGGTATTGACTAGGCAACTATGCATTAACATTACAAAGTACAGTATATACAATAAATGAAACGACTAGTTACAGTTCTGCTTTTCCTCCCTTGTCTACAATACTTCCCAAATAACCCATCTAACAAACATTAATGGTAGAGTACATTGTGTCTTTTTATATGTGTATTTTGAAATGTTTGTATAACAATGCATTTGCCTGCACAAAAATTGTTGCCATGTCTTAGTAAATGATCTACGTATTATATTACAATTGACAAGTATTTTGTCAATTAGTTTCTAGTTTTTGCTATATATTGTTTAAAATAGAAAAAAATTTCACAATATATAACACAAACACAGAATATAACCTTAAATAGCTCCAGCAACAAACTTTAATATAAGAAAGAATGTGACAAACATTTTCTATATGTAAATAAGATCAAATATTAAAGGCATAGGTAACCTTTGCTTTGTTCCAGTAGTAGATTAACAACAACAGACCTGTTTGTTGTCATTAATGTACTATTAAAATTAATCACATAGATGAAGTGAAGGTTACCTATGTGATTGATATTTGTACATATTTTGTTTAGCTTGATTTTCTTTCTTCTTAATAGGTAAATAAGATCTGGTTTTACAAATGTTCCAAATTGGAATGCAAGACAGAACATGACATACACAAACAACTTCTAATAACTGGAACTATAACTACAGCACACCACTTAACAAAATACCTTAAAAATCTTATTAAATATTTACTGGTATTTCAAAATTTTTTAAAGTGGTGTGTCATAGAACATAACATATTTCAAATATTTTGAATATAGGTATCCCTTGCTTAATGCAACATTCGATTAACATGTGAAATTAATTGCAACAATCCTCATATATATATATATATATTTGAATAAATTTTTGCTGTATTTTTGTGAAAATTAATACTTCATTTTAAAAAAGTCGTAAAAAACATGTCACTGAAAGTATCGTCCATCATTAGCCACTACTTTCTCCCATCGTTCTGACACCATTTGAATTCCACATCGGAAAAACGACACGTCTTTTGAGACTATCCAAGAATCAACCCATTTTTTGGCATCTTAATAAGAATAGAAGTGCTGCTCAGCCAGGCCATGTGCCATCAATCAGAACAAGTGATAATCAGAAGAGGCAATGTCTGGAGAATACGGCGGGTGGGGTAGGACTTCCCATTTAAGCGTTTCAAGGTACATTTTTACCGGTTGTGCAACATGTGGTCAAGCATTGTCATGTTGCAAAATCATTTTGTTGTGTCTCTGCTCGTATAGCGGTCATTTTTCTTCAATGCTTGGCTCAAACACATCAATTGTAGTCGATAGAAATCTCCCGTGATGGTTTTGTTTGGTTTGAGCAGCTCATAATAAACTACACCTAGCTGATTCCACCAAATGCAGAGCAGAAGCTTCGAACCATGGATATTCGGCTTTGCTGACGATGTTGGTGCATGGTCAGGCTTACCCACGATTTTCTAAGCTTAGGATTATCGTAGTGTATCCATTTTTCATCACCCGTCACGATACAATGCAGAAAACCTTTCCTTTTCTGCCATTGAAGCAGCTGTTCACACATGAAAAGATGCCATTTGATATCTCTCAGCTTCAACTTGTATTGCACCCAATGTCCTTGCTTTTGAATCATTCCTAATCCTTTAAACATTTTAAAACTGTTGTGTGATCAACTCCTAATGATTCTGCAAGTTCAACTAGCATCTGACATGAGTCTTCACGAAGTAACACCTCCAATTCTTTGTCTTCAAACGTTTTTGGTGCGCCAGATCATTCTTTATCTTCAACATCAAAATCATTATTTTTGAAGCGTCTAAACCAATCTCTGCATGTTATTTCTGACAGAGTATGGTCGCCGTAAGTCTCAACAAGAATTCTGTGTGCTTCAGCTGCAGATTTTTTTTGAATAAAATAGTGCAATAAAATTCCCTGCAAATACTCTTTTTTGGCATGAAACTCAACATGTTTAACACAACGAAAAAATAAGTTGTTTACACTTCGGCAAAACGACATATACTGAATTTCAAGATCACTTACTCTATTTCCTTACAGATGTGTCACCATCTAAAAATACACACACATGGTTCGGGTAATGCCATCTGTTGGAAAACAGCAAGAACTTATTCAAGGTCCCTATAGTTTTAACTAATACAGCTTTAACAGCTGTCTTTACTTAATATACATATGTTTTTCTCAGCAAATAAGGTATTAATGAATTTGCTATTTATGTACTGAGAATGATTTCCATAAAAATATGTATTTTAATTATGATAATTGTGAAATTTAACACATTACTGCTAATGTGTTAAATTTCACAACTATATTTAGAAGCTTATTTTAAAATTTTACTTCATATTTTGTTTGCATAAAATCAAATACATAGCATTTTGTCTGCAGACAAAATGCTATGTATGTCTTTTAAGTTTTGTAAACAACATAATGTTATACAAACAATAAAAAATACTCAATGTGTATGGGGAAGTTACTCTTAAACATCGGGCATATTTTGAAATAAAGGAGAAAAAACATACAGGGAGCCCAACAGCTGTTAGTGAAAAGAAATTTCAGGAAGAAATCTAAAAATTGACAAATAATAACTCACAAACTTGCAACAAATCTTAAGTATGTCACCAACATGATGATTGTGTTCTGAATGCATTCAGTGATAAAAACAAACTGGATTGAATAGAATTTTGTGTGACAAAGGTAGACAGCTCTAAAGTTTCATTTTATTTTTTAAATTAGTTACTCATTTTTTTCATAAAATACTTTTTTTACAGATGACAAAATTAAAATATTTGTCATTAACCAAAAATTCGTTTTAGAGAGTGACAACTGTTTAATTGAGTACTGAAGTACCACTGTATTTAATTAATGCAATTTTGATGTATGCAGTAGCATCAAGGGATCCATTAATCATGTGAATCACAAGATAACTGTCCATTCAAATATATATATAAATAGAAAAATTACACAATTTAGGGTCTGGGTATATATAAACATTACAAATATTGTTTAAAATTCAAAAAAAAAAAAAAAAGAAATATTTGCATTCATACAACATACAAAAAAATATAAAATAATGAGACTCAGTGAGCATGTATCAAATCTGGATTGTCATAGAAAGATTGCCATATGAACTATTTTAGTCTCTGAAATTAACATAGCTTCCCTTTTTTCAGCCTTGAAAATTTCAAGAGCTTCAAATGCTCTAATATGGTGAAATATGTTGAGATCATCTGATGAGAGTGGTTTCATATAGGTTGGCTTACATGTCTTAATTCAAGGCATATATGGACAGGGCAGTGGTGTTTCTTATTAGTTATTTCATACTTATGTTCAGTTAATCTCTTGTGGAGTGAGTGAGTGATTGAACCAATATATTCAAGGTTATCCTGGAATCTATTGTCTCTCACTGGAACTCCAGTGAGAGACAATAGATTCCAGAATAATACCAGGCACTCTTAATTGTATATACCAGTATATACCAGGCACTCTTAATTATATATACCAGTATATACCAGGCACTCTTAATTATATATACCAGTATATACCAGGCACTCTTAATTGTTAACTGCATCTTTGCCATTTTGAAGCATCTTGTAAATAGTGGGATTAGACTTATTTATCAATAGTGTCTCTATTAACAGTTACAGCATTTCTTTATAAAAAGTGTGCATTTTGTGATCATAATCCAACACTATAGTCGACCCCCCTATAATTACGGTCCCTATAATTACGATTCCTATAAAACTGCAAAAAATTTGTGACGGTATCCGTAAAAAACAGTAAAAAACCCCCTATAATTACCTCAAACGTCATCGGGCAGCCGAACTACTTTCCCGCTGTCCGTAGCGCCACGCTACGGAGAGATTTCTATCGTCTGGACAGTATTATATAAATTATATATAAATTAGGTACTGTACATATAATTATATATTAACTTATTGTAACTTTGTTATAATTAAATATATAATTTCCGCCGTCTAGCGTGGCGCCACGCTACGGAGATTTTTACGCTAACTATCGTCTGTAGAGTATGTAAATTAGGTACCGTAAGTCTAATACAGTACTGTAATTTTATACATTTCTTGTGAAAGAAACATTTCTTATTCAACGGCGATTAAAATTATTTATATTAATGATGTCTCCGAAGTTCAACGAAGTTTTCACAGAAAAATAAGTTATCAGAAATCGGCCGTGGTTGGTGTGCTGCTTCGCGACGAAAACAAGCTTTAGCAATGGGGTTGTCGAATGGTGCATACTCAGTAAGTAATCCTACAATTTTTTGTTTATAGCGTAGTTTATACGGATTATTTCCAAAAAATATATACATATTTTGGAAATGTTGAGTCGGATTAGTCTAGAATTGATTAATTTTATGGAAGAAAACCTTTCAATCAGCCGTAGTCTGTAAACTTTACACGTGTCAGGCTGTGATTGGAACGACTCGTAAGAAATCGGATTCCTAAAAAATGGAACGTATCTATGATCTTATAGGGGGGTCGACTGTATATGAATGCACCATTTCCTTACTATAGATCTTCCAGCCCTGAAGAGTTGTCAAAGCAGTTGATATAAGTGCAAGCTAAACTATGAAACAGACCTTGCATTGCTATGATGGACTCTTAAATGTTTTAATTCTTCTAATATGGTCTGCAAAGTTGGTGCAGTGATTATACACTATTTTAGTCAGGACTCTGAATTCAGCTATTTTGTGTAAGTAGAGGTTGCCTGAATTTGCTGGGATGAATAATGGTACAGTAGAACCTCGATTATCCGGACTAATTGGGGATGAAGGTAGTCCGGATAAGGAAAAATCCGGATAATGGAGGTCCGGATAATGGAGGTTCTACTGTATATTGATGCTGATATTATTATTATTTTAAAAAATGACATATAGGTAATATTAAAAGTGAATACTGTACTGTATTTAAATCGTAATCAAATTTTCAAGAAACAAACGTTCATATTGAATTTGGACTACTACTGACCAACGCTAACAGACTACCTATTGTTTAAAAGGCCCTCTGGTGGCGCAAGAAGACGGATTTTATAAAATAAAAAGCAGTTGAAACTGCATTTTTATGAATAAAAATTTGACAAACTATTTATCGTTTTATGACGAGTAAAATTTTTTCATCACGTTCGCGGCTTTTAAGTAATGCATAAACCTTCAAAACGCGAGGCCCTTCGGACCGCCAGGCATAGGCGGTGGCCCACGTCGTCCATGCCTTACGTTGCCCTTGGTCATAGAAATGATGTAATTTGAATATAAATTATTTATAAATACGTATGTCAAGTTATATTTTTATTACTACGTAAAATATATTTAAGAGTTTACTACCACTATGCCGGGTGAGACGTTGTTGAAACAAAAACAGTTATGCATTCCATCACGTACATAAACAGTATCGTAATTCGCCAAGTGCAAATCAGCAAATTTGTAAAATTTTTGTTTATTTTGAACAATCCGGATAATCAAAAATCCGGATAATGGAGGTCCGGATAATGGAGGTTCTACTGTATATATAATTTGGTTTGTAGTATATTCTTGTTTGAATTTGGCCATTCTTTGTACAGATATTCAGACAGATATTCTTTCAGAGGATCTTAGCAAGTTGGTTGTGCAACTATTAGAAAAAAAATATTCTACCATTATTCCTTTCAAAGAACATTATTTATAAAAGATATGTAGATGATACTTTCATCATGTGGAAAACTAAGCCAGTTATTGATAGCTTTCTTATTACATAAGAATGACAATCCCTATGAACTATCCCTCAGACTTGACCAGTTTTTGGATTCTTTTTTGGGATCTTTTTGGGACTCATTTTTTGGATCTTAACAACATATAAAGAATGGCTGAATTCAAACAAGCATATATAGTAAGATGGCTAGGACATGCAAGTACATTGTTGGAAGCACTGGATGCAAGAGAGTGTCCAAAAATGCTGTAAAAACTCTGCAAGCCCAGGAAGACTACTGCTAGAGATGATTATTGGGTAGCAAGATAAGCAAATTGCGTAAAACCATTGGATAATTCGAATTCAACAGTTTCATTCTACAGCATTGAGCAAGATATATCATCCTCTTTACAACATCCTGTGTCATCCCTCACCATCACATTGCGGAGACAGCATTCCACTCTTTCTGCTCCCTTATAGCATCTGCCACTAACTACACAACATAGGCAATGTTATCTTCAATGGTGCAATGACCAACAGATGTGGGAGAGATTGAATGTCATTGAATCATGTGTAGTGATAAATTACATTTCAACTTTGCCTCAGATGACCATTGTATTTGTAAGGAGGAAGAAAGTGCAGAAATCCAAACTGCAGTCTGTTTTGGGACAGCACACTTCCAGAATTATTGGTGTTAAGATGTGAAGGGCAATTTCCTGTAATATCAAGACTATCCTGATCAGCAGAACCTTAACAGCAAAGCAATACATTCAAGAAATCCTGTAACTGAGTGTTGTTTTTCATGGAACATCTGCAATGTGCAATTTTCCAGAAATACAATGCTCAACCCCATACTGCTCATGCTTCCTAAAAATGTCTTTGTTATGTTCAAACTTCTCCATACCCATATTCTCTCTAGATCTTTCCTCATTTTAACTGTCTGGGATATGCTTAAATGTCAGTTCAAGCCATCATGAAATCCTCCACTATCTTGAGAAACAACTACTGCAGGCTTGGAAAAATCTGCCACAGAACAAATTCCACACTTGGTCTGATTCCATGTCAAGCCATATATCCACATGTATTGCAGCCAGAGATAGCTTTACTATATACAAATATGTATGATCTTTCCAAAATAGGAGTATGTTTGCTTTGAAATTGTTATCAACTCTCTATCTCCTTATCCACATTAGACATACAAAATTTTATAATGATAGGAAGTGTTTCAAGATGCTTCACTTTTTCAAAATCATCTATAAAAAAAACCCTACTGTATAGTCTTCTTAGAACTCTCTAGATAGAAAATACCTAGGAGTGTATTCTATGTATGTGTCTTCATGGATAACAGGTTCCACAAAACAGTGTATATATCAGCACCACTACTACTACCTTGACTTACAACTTTAGGAATATGCATTTTCCATAAAAAGAAAGTAAACACCATTTTCCTAACTGCCTTTACAATGGAGAACAGCATTCAGATTATCCTAAAAGAAGCTAACATCTCACATACAACATACAACTTTTCCCACCTCACACATCTTGAAAAACTGGAAAAATACAAGTCAACCAAAAGATCAATGGCCATTGATTACAAGGGCAAAGACCATCTCCCTGCTTGGAAGTACTTTTATGAAGTGCTTTAATTGAGGTTCCTTTCCCTTCACAGCACAGACAATATTTTATTTCAACTAATACATCATCTGTTTTGTGTGTTGCTGCATCCAATAATATCAATGTTGTTTTTTTTTTTTAAATTCTGTTCTAATTATATTCTCCATTTGAATTTACTAAATTAAAACCTGATGATGACTATTTAAAATGGTTGAAAAGATTTGTTTGTATATTAAAGTGTTTATACTAATGAATTTTGTGTTGTATCTATATTTCTGCCTTGTAAGCACCAAGAATTTCTTCATGCAATCATGATTTCATTATTCAATCTCTATATAAAACCTTATACAGCAAGAAAAAAAGTTTATTAAACTGAAAAAATGTTTTGGTCATATTTAATGACTTTCATCAGTTTGCCGTTCCAAAAATTGAACATTTTCAAATACTAAAAAAAAACACAGCGTGTATCATTTAAAAACTGTCACAAGCAGAGAATATACAAACAGGTTTATCCATTCAGCTTTGCAGGTGGTGTTGAAAGTGTTGACCATCAACTCAAAGTCACACCTTGTTTCTCTTGAACATGTTGAAACTCAAACATTCTTAAGGAATACTAATTGGATGAGTTTTAACATATCCTAAACACGTTAAAGCTCATCCAACTAGTATTAATTAATATGACGATTTTAGTCTCTATAATCCAAAATTATTCTTGGTAGACAAATCCTGTTGTAAGTAGGCGCATAGGGTAACCATGCAGTCTAGCCACTTTCGAAATAGATTCCAATTCCATTTTCCTATCTTCCGCACTTGAACAATGGGTGAAAGCTCTTCTTATTAGGATCTTAAAAGCAGAGACCTTGTAGCCAAAAGGATCATGTGATTTGGCATGTATAAATAGCAGTGCATACGAGTTCTTACGGAATACCTTAGTTGTTAATCGACCCTGTTGTAAGCTAATGTCAATATCGAGAAAATACACGCTGGTGGAGCTTTGCTGTTCACCTCTCAACGAGAGGCCATAAGTGTTACTATTGAAAGTTTCAATGAATGCCGCCAAGTCCGGTTTCTTCTTCCAAACAATTAACACATCATCCACGTATCTAGAGTACAATATAATGTCATTGTTAAAGCCAGGTAATACCTGTTGTTTGAGGCGACTGATGATGACCATTGCAGACGTAGAAAACATTTGTTTTTGAAGTGAATTATTGCTACTTTGTTGTTAATTTCGTAGTTATTTTATTAATCCTGTGTATGTGATGCAGAAGTATTTTTCTGCCATTGCAATTTTTCACAAAACCTCCAAAAACATATAGTATATGCATACTTCATCTTTAAGATCTCCTCTGTTTTATTTTTTGTCTTTTAGTTTTTGCCTATAACTTTATAGAATTTTTTAATATTTAAACCTCATCCAGTATTCATATATTCTTGTTCTACAGTGTTTTTCATTTAATTAAAAGTGTCATGAAATCGCTAAGTATGTGAAGCTCCAATTGCACATTTGCTTGACATTCTACTATTTTTTTTGTGAAGTGCACATTGTGATTCAATTTCATGTTGAATGTACAAATAATTGCACTAAAGTTTTTACCAGCACTTGATATTGCCAGTATCATATTTTTTTCATCACATTAATAAAAATATTGCAAAGTGGCAATTTTGGCACTATGCAGCACAATTCATGATTATGGTTCCCAAGGTCACCTGATCTATGTGCGTGTGATTATTACCTGTAGGGAGAGTTGAAGTCAAATCCATTGACACTTGAAGACAATTGAACGTTGAATGCAAATTAATTAATACTACAAAATATATATAAATGGTTTGCTGTATATTAGTTAATATGACGATTTTAGTCTCTGTAATCCAAAATTATTCTTGGTAGACAAATCTCACAGCAATTGTATTGGCAAATTAAATTTATTTTGTAAAGACTACATCAAATGCATTTCGGGCTGGTCTAATATTTTCCAGTCCCTCTTCAGTGCTAAAACAATAACAAAGAACGTAAAATGTTTAACTAAAACACGACATAGATGTATATCTACACCAAAATTATAAATTTTGGAGAAAAACTTACAATAACCGCTGGTGGTAATTACAATGATATTTCNCGCTGGTGGTAATTAGGTTTTGTGAAAAATTGCAATGGCAGAAAAATACTTCTGCATCACATACACAGGATTA
The DNA here is from genome assembly GCF_000671375.1 of Centruroides sculpturatus. Classification (NCBI taxonomy): domain Eukaryota; kingdom Metazoa; phylum Arthropoda; class Arachnida; order Scorpiones; family Buthidae; genus Centruroides; species Centruroides sculpturatus. The sequence goes on along the minus strand of NW_019384539.1, from coordinate 81,455 downwards.
ATAAAATAACTACGAAATTAACAACAAAGTAGCAATAATTCACTTCAAAAACAAATGTTTTCTACGTCTGCAATGGTCATCATCAGTCGCCTCAAACAACAGGTATTACCTGGCTTTAACAATGACATTATATTGTACTCTAGATACGTGGATGATGTGTTAATTGTTTGGAAGAAGAAACCGGACTTGGCGGCATTCATTGAAACTTTCAATAGTAACACTTATGGCCTCTCGTTGAGAGGTGAACAGCAAAGCTCCACCAGCGTGTATTTTCTCGATATTGACATTAGCTTACAACAGGGTCGATTAACAACTAAGGTATTCCTTAAGAACTCGTATGCACTGCTATTTATACATGCCAAATCACATGATCCTTTTGGCTACAAGGTCTCTGCTTTTAAGATCCTAATAAGAAGAGCTTTCACCCATTGTTCAAGTGCGGAAGATAGGAAAATGGAATTGGAATCTATTTCGAAAGTGGCTAGACTGCATGGTTACCCTACGCGCCTAATTAACGAACTTATTGTGCACCACCAACAACCTAGGAATGCGACAATCCAGGAAAACCTAGCCTTTGTTCCTATTACTTACAACAGGATCCTTCATAGCATCTACAAACAAATCGCTCGTTATGCAAGTAAAACTATCGCTTACAGAAGATCGCCAATCATTTTCTCGTGTCTACAAAATGATAAGGACCGTTTTGATAGGAATTGTATTCCGGGAATATATTCTATCCCTATTTACGATCATAAGGTGAATCGTCCAGGTGAATATATTGGTGATACCGCACGCAGCCTTAAAGCAAAGATCAAGGAACACAAATACTCAATTCAAAAACATCTTTCCACTACAGCATTGGCTTCTTTTGCGCTTGATGATGACGTCAGGGTGGACTTTGATAATGCACGTTTAATACAACGGTGTGAACACCAGGCCAGCCTGAAATATCTGGAACAGCTGGAAATTTTTAAAGTGTTCAGAAAGGGAACAGCCATCAATTTCAAGGAAACGGACTCATTGGCGACAGTGTGGAGAGCATGTTATGACATAAAGGAGGTGCATCATATATTTCTACATTTTTTTATATAAACATCAGAATTTTAAAGCAGGAAACCAATTTTGTTAAGGTTCTGCATCGGACATGCGCATAACTTCGATGTTCAATTTTTTGAACTCTTGGAATTGAACCTGATGATGACCGTTGAAGACGATAGAAAACGTTCGTTTTTGAAGTGAATTATTGCTGGTTTGTTGGTAATTTCATAGTTATTTTATTAATTCTTACACCAGTAGTGTTAGTATAGTGGATGAATACACAGAATTTTTCATGTTTTCTAAACATGCTATCAGTGACTTTAGATACAGGAAAATCTGTCTGATAAATCATAACTGCAATTTAAAACTGAAATATAACCAACTTTGTTACATAACCTGTACCCAATTTCAAATACAGATTATCAGACAAATACAGACCTATAGGTTATCTAAATTTAAAATACAAATTATGCCCAAAATTACAGTATTTGTCTAGCTGAAATAATTGATAATAAACAACTGATCAACATTACTGCATTTGGGAAATGGTTCTAAATTGCATTATTCAACAGTATCCAGATACTGATTTCCCTAGAAAATATCAAAGTCAGATAAATAGATACAAGTTAAATGAAGGAAGGGGGGAAAAACCATCTGGAAATGTGTATTTCCTGAAAAGAGATAGTTTTTTCCATTGCATTGTAACATACAATTGAACTTGGATACAACAAAAAACTCTTCCTAACCTTTTACTGGTACATTCTCCTTCTTCTAAAACTCGTAACCAACCAAAATAGCTCTTTACTAACGTTTTTGGTTGGTTACTAGTTTCAGAAGAAGGAGAATGCACCGGTAACATGTAGGAAGAGTGTTTTGTTAGTATTCTTCGGTGTTGAGATAAAGATGTGTAGAAACTTGGATCCTATATGATAATCAATAGCGAAATTGTGGCCGAAGTTTCTCTAAAATGTGAATGTTGAGCACCACTATCTTGTAAGCGGTGCTCAATGTTCACGTTTTAGAGATGAAAACTTCAGCTGCAATCTCACTAATTATCAAATCAATGTTGATGAAACATCCAAGCATGCGACAAAGTGAAGTCTTCACCCATAAAATGTTATAACGAGGACTGTGGAGTCGGAGTCGCGGAGTTTTGGTGTTTTAGCCGGAGTCAGAGTCGTCAAAAAATCCGCCAACTCCGACTCCTTTTTACTTACCAACTTGTTTTGTATATAAAATGGAAAAGTATTGGAATCCTGTCAAATTTGACCCTCCAAGTCTTTTTTTCTTTTGCAAATCTACACATTTGTATACCTCCTGAACCCCTCAAAAAAGTCAATAAAGGGGAAAAATTCGTGCGCCTGTGTGTGTTGGCATCTAATTTGTTTAATTTCTTTATTTTCTGTTTTGAGATATTAAACAATATCTCGGAATGGTTTACGTAAAGTTTAAGAAACTAAATGTTGCACTATGGCTTGCGTATAAAGGGGCATTAATACTATTAAATTTTGGTTCTTAATTAAAGGTCGACAGGGTGAAGACACATAAGTGGTCATGTGTCATATCTCTTAATGAATATTTTACTCGTTATTAATGTTCAAAATTTTAAAAAATAAAATAAAACTTGTCTCTACCCTCAAAGTAAGCTTTTTTGCCATTTTATAATACAGTAGTACAGTAAAACCCATTAAGATGTTCTTGCCTAAGATGTTAGAATATATATGGGGACACGATTTAGTTCAACCACTTTGACACTTAATAACTAACTCCTGTGTTAAACCATCTGATTCCAATTCTGACCACAGAAATGATTAGGCTTCAAACAGGGTGAACAAAATCATACCCCCACACACTGTCTAACATCCACACATATAGAAAAAACCTCAAATCTTTTGCATATCTTGAAATTTCAAGGTGTTCCAAGTCCAAAAATGTAAAAATTTGGGAGGGGTCATTTTTTCACCCAGCGCTACACTTTCCTTCTGTTATATATAACAGCTGGAAAAGTAAAAATTATCAAATACATATTTATATATTACTTAAAGAAGTCTTTTAGCTTTGGAATAAAAAGTTTCTACGCTCTATCTTTATTAGAACTCTATTTATTGAATCTTTTATTCTTAGGTCACGTGATGACATCAGAATTTCCGGTTCTCTTTCGGTAACAAGTTCGCACCTGGTCGGAGTCGGATGGAGTCGGAGTCAGTAGATTTTTACGCGACTCCACAGCCCTGGTTATAACTTTATGATGGTCTACTGCTGCTAAGATTGTCTTGTGTGTCTGCAAGCTGCTTTTCTAGACATTTGTCCATCACAAACAGGTTTTTTGGAATTCACTTAATTTCAGTATGACAGAATGAGCCTGAAAGATGAAGCTGAAAGTGGCTGCCCCTCAACTGACACCCAAAAACAATAGAATGTGGCATGGTAGAGGGCATGGTCTGGGAAGATTCCTAGATAACTTACAAGGAAATTGCAAACATCTTGCAGATTAAATTGGTAGCAGTGTATGAAATTTTTCTCACACACCTTCACTTAAAGATTCATATTGCTGAGTGCCATATTCTCTTACTGAGGAGCAAAAGGAGGTTCATATGGAATGGTGTCAATACAATTAAAAAATTTGCAAATGGAACATCAAAACGTTTTTGGGTGTCACTACTGGTAATGATACATTTGTCTATTAATATGAGCCAGAAACCAAAGCAGCAATCCCAAATTTTATTTTTCACAACAAGGAAATTCCTCTGACAGTGAAGCATTAAATAAGTATTGGTGGCAAATTGTGGCCATCATCTTTGGAAAATCTAGAATATTTGCACCATTCCACTGGTGGAAAGAAAAACTATTACTGCAGAATGGTACACCACTGTTTGCCTAACAAAAGATTTCTGAGGAGATTTGCAGAAGGCAGCCATTTACCAGATTGTCTTCTTTACCATGACAACACACCCACCCACATAGCCAAAACACAAAGACCATTGAGGTTCTGAATGAGTCAAAAATACAGCCGGTAACCCATCCACCATATAGTATGTCCACCATGGTAGTCCCTTCAAACTTTTTTCTCTTTACAGAAATGAAAGTAGCCTCTAAGGACAACATTTTGAATTGCCAGAAGAAGCTGTAAGTGCCTACAGAGATTGATTGGTGGCCATTCCAACCAATCTCTGTGAAGAAGAGAGAGTGGTCCATGTGCTTCCTGAAGTGGTTTGACTAGATGATCAGTAACATTCAGCATCATGCAGAATATTTTTTTTGCCAATTCTTAACAGTCGAATCCACTCTCCATCGACTAACTTATGAGTTTCTCCAAATTCTGATTTCCGAATAATCATCTGTTTTCACATAGGAATGGATTAAAACTTATATTGGGCTCACATGTGATTTTGGAATTTTAATTTGGAATTCAATTCAAAAGCTTTGCTTTTCCTATTGCTATTCATCTTTACTCCTGACAATAGACAAGAACGATTCAAACGACCCAGAAAAAATACTTTTGTTTTTAAACACCAGAGGTGAGCATCCAGTAAAAAATGCAAATACATGATTCACAAAAATTATTGCAAAAATGCAAAGAATCCTTTGCTCACATGTATAAGACAACTTAGGTTTTCAAAGCAGTGAAAAATGAATAAAAACCTCATTTTATATGCAAGTAAATACAGTATATATATATATATATATATATATATATATATTTGTATATATATTTGTTTTATCTAATTCACACTTTAGTTCTTTAGCTTCATTTAAATTTTAAAAAGCATGATGAAAGCTTTCTATCAGCAATTACAATTAACCAATAAGTTAGAATCTAAGCAATAGCTTGAAATAGCTGATTTATTTCCAACTTTACTTTATTAAGTAATAAAAAGATTGTTTTAAAAAATTTAACCTGTCATGAATAAAATTATTCTAGAGTAACTAATTTATTTTACTTAATATAATTTACAAGACTAAAAATAATACTTAACCAAAATTTAATAAATCTTTGACTTTTGTATAATGTTTCTAGTCTAGCCTTAACCTTATTTAATATAAGGACCAAAAAGTCACTTCACCAAATATATATTTTAAGATTTTAATAATTGTTAAAATCTGTTCAAAACATTTGCATATAAATAATCTTAAAATATATTTTAGTTAAATGGCTTTTGGAACATCCTGTATATATTTTTATTAGCTTAAATAGATTAATACCATTTTCTTCTGAAATGACTGATTGTAAACATGCCACATCATCTACCCAATTGTTTGCAGCTATTTCAGATTCAGGTGTACACACATCTGTAAAATTTTCTATAGATAAAACTGGAGGAGATGATGACAATGATGATGATGACGACGATATCCTCTGAGCTCGTAAAAATCTTGGAGGTAAATTTCGAATAGGTTTGCGAGCAATTTGTACCTGAAAACATTTCACAGAAAGATTACTTTAATAAATATATATAATATAAATCTAATGAAATTATATAATTCATATTGCAAATGACTTATAGATGCTTCATATCTAATGACAAATTTGCAGTATCAGTTTTTGATTCATAATCCCAGACAAACTAATATTAAATTATCCTGAATACTGTGTTTATTATTTAGTAGGAATCTAAATTACCTGATTCAAAATTCTTTTTACATATGCTATCAATTGAAGAGATGTTAAAGTCATCTCTTACAGTTATTAAATTTAACTACTTAACACTAGGCTATTTTTTACTGTTTTATAATCATTCATGGGTAATTTAAAAACCCAAAAATGATTTAAATTTGAAAAAGGTTAAATAATCATTTTAAAAATTGGTTTGACTACACAAATTTTTATTCAGAAATCATATCATGACTGCTACATAAATCTACTTCCATCATTTGTTCTAAATACAGTATACAGATTTCAAATGCTAAATAATGTTTGTAAAAAAACTTCAGTTATTTTACATTTCATATTTAATAATTTTAATTCTTTTGCCATCAAAGTATTCAAGATATTTCTTTACTGTTCCAAGTTTCATTAAAGAAGATGCATGTATCTATGAAGATGCTTCTCATAACTTTTCTATGATAAAGTTAAGATTGAACTGTAGCTTTTCTATTCTATTTTTATCAAAAAATATTTTTCAAATTATATACTTAGAATACAGAAATTTAATAGTTGATAAATTTAGTAATGAGAAAGTTAATGCTATATTTTAATTGTTATACAAAAGCATTTGTAATGTTTTCCTATAATTGTGATCATCAGTCATTGAGCAAAAATTCTTCTGTTTTAACATTTGTTAAATGAGTCTGTTGCAGGTGATACTTAACAAAAACATATATATATAAATTTATATTGTAATTTATCAATTGAGCAACGATTTAGTTTTACATTAAATATAAATTTAATAAGATGAAAAAGAACACTCTACACTGGATGATAGATAAATCTCATTATAAACCTATTGTCCAGTGTCAGTAATATATACACTGCGTGAATGTTTTCAGGCTCCTCCGAATTCCTGCTTTAGTGAATCTTGCTGTTTCATTGATAAAACACAATCACAAAAAAAATATAAAAATTCAAATGTCTGTTAAAAAACAAACCAATTTGCAACAAATGGAATGTGTTGGAGCTCCTGCATTAAGAATACAAAAGCAAAACAAAATGCCATGCATTGGTATGGATATGTGCAAGAGACACTATGACAACTGAAAAAATACAGTGCCAGTTTGTAAAGGGCTTGCCAAGCTGCATGTACAAAAAGTTCCTCCTTGTGATTGATACACATGATGTTTATGTTTGCTTTGAAAATTTCTAAGGCTTTTAAATATGTAAGCAGGCCATATTTCTGTAGAATTTGAAGCCATTCTGACAATTCTTTGCTGATCTCTTTGGGAGTTTCAAAAGCAAATTTGCCCTTTCTATTTGACTATAAACATTTGGGTTTTTTAAGTAATTACAGATTACACTTGCCAATCTGTTCAAATATTTGGCAATGCATTTATAGCCTTGTTTTCATCATTGCTTTCTGCATGTCATTTCTAAATTTAACAGTTTTATCCCCAAAAAACTCAATAGAAAACCAAAATTTGTTTTAGATATTATGGGTGTGCAGGTATAAATGACAAAAATTGTATTGTTTATTTTGATCTTGCAACAGTATTTTCTTAGAATTACACTGTGCTTCTGCATAGTATAAACTATTATTATACACAGGTATAAAATTTATATCACTGAAGATGCAAACATAATGCAGAACCATTAAACTCCAAGGGGTGTCTATGTCAAATACTGTAAGGTGTTCACCAGGACTAACAATCCAGTTCAACTTAAAAGAGGATTCAAAGAAAGAGAGGATTAGAAATTTTACTGTATATTAGATTAGTCTATAAAAACAATTACGTTAAGTTTGTTTGGGAAATTTATAATTCTTAAGTTGTAAAAATAAAAATTTTATTCTACATGAAATAAATACACATATTACCTTTCTTTGTAATGGAGGAGGAGGTGGTGGTGGTGGTGGTGGGACAGAAGGCTGATGATCAAATCTTTTTACCAATGAAGTATTTTTATTGTGATAATTATATTCAAACTGAGGAAAATTAGAATAAAATTTGTAATTATAATTTTGATGATTCATTCTTGGTAAATATGGAGAATTCTGAACTTTCCTTCCATAAGGTACTTTAGGTGGTCGTCTCTTCAGCATCTATAAAATAGAATAACACTTCATTAGAACAATGATTTTTAATTGCTGCATATTAAAGATATTAAAAAATTAATTTATCAAATACATATTACTTATTAACAACATAAATAAGTAATAGTATATATATATACATACTGTACACACACACACGTAATATAATTATTATAGAATTTACTTACTGTAATAATCACAATTATTATTATCAATTGTTTAATGAGTTATCAAATCCCAAAATGTATAAGTTAAAATAAACTATAAAAACCTCATTTATTATAATCAGAATTCAGTTACAGTTATTGTTATCTTCAGATAATCAAGCATTTTTAAGCTTTTTGTTTTATCACAGTAACATATACAGGTCTACAAAAAATTCAAAGTAAACACTTTTAAACTTCTACATTCAAAGAACACTGGATGAAATCCATTACTTTATAACATTCACTTACAAGTGTTTAACATGTACCTTAAGCCTGTTACCGGTGTGGGTGATATGACAGATAAATATCGCAAACATTTTCGAACATTAACAGTTCTTCGTCAGGCAATATAAAAAAAAAAAAAACGACAGAACGCAAAACAAAATAGAACAAATATTTAAATAGAATCAAATCCATGTCGCATGTAAAATCGTTGGATTGGACATGGGCATTCGATGCAGGTAGTCAGCAATTAAAGATAGTGTCCATGAGGGCCTGCCATGCAACAAATTCAGTTCTTCTTTGTAATTTATGCACATGGTCCAATCCAACAATTTTACACGAGACATGGATTCGATTCTATTTAAATATTTATGTTCTATTTTGTTCTGTGTTCCATCATTTCTTTTTTTATATTGCCTGAGGAAGAACTATTAATGTTTGAAAATGTTTGCGATATTTATTCATCATATCACCCACACCGATAACAGGCTTAAGGTACATGTTAAACACTTTTAAGTGAATGTTATAAAGTAATGGAAAGTGATTTGCATAATGATGTGGGTGAGATTTGAATTGTAGAAAGTCTAGCAAGTGCATGTGTCCAGAACAGTTATCTAGGACAATATAGTGAATAAAAAAATAAGTGATAAAAAAGTTCGGATAATTAGGATTCTTAGAACTTGAGTGGTCCTTCAGACAAGGAAATGAATGCATTGTCCTTTCATTCAAAGAACAATGCATTTCCATTGCACTAATTTCAAGCATTGAAAATGGTAAGCAGAGAGCATCCAGTCAAGGATCAAAGCAAAGCAGCGCTGGTTGAAAATGTATCCTACCAAACACAGAATTACAGAGACTAAAGACTATGACCAGTATGGAGAACCTATCAATACAATCAGAAATGGGATGAAGGTTTGTTGTTAGTCGACAAGTAACCAACTATAATCTTAAGAAAATAGGTTTTAAACTTGTCAAGAAACCTGCATGTAGTGAGCTTTCCAGTGCATCCATCCAAGGGACCTATTCTGAGTTATATCGTTAAACTAACAAATACAATAAAAACCAGTTTCTATTGAAACCACATAATTGGCATTTAATCAACTGTGAAAATGCTATTATGAGCTTTGTGTTTTGTTTTCGGTTCCGATAGCTATGTGCAATAACTATGCTTTTCTTATTGATCATTCTCAAGCTGCCATTAGAAATGTAACAAAAGTAGAAAGAGCATGGTGACTTTAAATGTAAGGATGATATTACTTCACAAGCAATTGGAGAGAGAGAAAATTAGCATTGGATGTTGTATATCTGTTTTCATCTTCAAGATAATACTTTTCAACTGAATGATATACACTTTAAAGAACTTTATCATCTTCCAAAGCCATTACTATTACATTTATGCAATGAATTACAAGAAAAGCTAGAGCCAAGGTTGAATTTACAATAAGCTATGTAAGCATAGATCAGGATCTTGAGTTTCAAGGAAGCTAAAAATTTCTACAAAAAAAAATTGAAGTCTAATACAGTGGAACAAGCATAATTAGTTCCAGAATCTTAATAATAATAATAATGTACTCATAATGTGAAACACTCATTAAGCGAAACAATTTTTTCCATTTAACATAAAATACAATTTTGTGGTCCATTCCATTCTGAAAAAAACTCAAATATTTTATGTATAACATTTATTCAAAGAAAATTATACAATATACATTGTTAAGGAGCATGAATCATCATCATCTTTTCTTCTAGCATAGCATGAACCAACCTGGAATGTGAATTCAATTTGCAGGGGGAAAAAAAAATCACAGATAATATGTCAGATAAACATGCCAAATGATATGCCAAATTCTTGGGCTATGTAAAGGCTATAAATAAATGTTAGAAATTAATTAGTTTGCCTAGAGGTAGGTAGTTATTCTGCTATCTCGTATTAAATTTAATAATTATATTAGGTTGTTCGGAAAGTAAGTTCATTTTTTTTTCTGGGACAGAAGGCTGATGATCAAATCTTTTTACCAATGAAGTATTTTTATTGTGATAATTATATTCAAACTGAGGAAAATTAGAATAAAATTTGTAATTATAATTTTGATGATTCATTCTTGGTAAATATGGAGAATTCTGAACTTTCCTTCCATAAGGTACTTTAGGTGGTCGTCTCTTCAGCATCTATAAAATAGAATAACACTTCATTAGAACAATGATTTTTAATTGCTGCATATTAAAGATATTAAAAAATTAATTTATCAAATACATATTACTTATTAACAACATAAATAAGTAATAGTATATATATATACATACTGTACACACACACACGTAATATAATTATTATAGAATTTACTTACTGTAATAATCACAATTATTATTATCAATTGTTTAATGAGTTATCAAATCCCAAAATGTATAAGTTAAAATAAACTATAAAAACCTCATTTATTATAATCAGAATTCAGTTACAGTTATTGTTATCTTCAGATAATCAAGCATTTTTAAGCTTTTTGTTTTATCACAGTAACATATACAGGTCTACAAAAAATTCAAAGTAAACACTTTTAAACTTCTACATTCAAAGAACACTGGATGAAATCCATTACTTTATAACATTCACTTACAAGTGTTTAACATGTACCTTAAGCCTGTTACCGGTGTGGGTGATATGACAGATAAATATCGCAAACATTTTCGAACATTAACAGTTCTTCGTCAGGCAATATAAAAAAAAAAAAAACGACAGAACGCAAAACAAAATAGAACAAATATTTAAATAGAATCAAATCCATGTCGCATGTAAAATCGTTGGATTGGACATGGGCATTCGATGCAGGTAGTCAGCAATTAAAGATAGTGTCCATGAGGGCCTGCCATGCAACAAATTCAGTTCTTCTTTGTAATTTATGCACATGGTCCAATCCAACAATTTTACACGAGACATGGATTCGATTCTATTTAAATATTTATGTTCTATTTTGTTCTGTGTTCCATCATTTCTTTTTTTATATTGCCTGAGGAAGAACTATTAATGTTTGAAAATGTTTGCGATATTTATTCATCATATCACCCACACCGATAACAGGCTTAAGGTACATGTTAAACACTTTTAAGTGAATGTTATAAAGTAATGGAAAGTGATTTGCATAATGATGTGGGTGAGATTTGAATTGTAGAAAGTCTAGCAAGTGCATGTGTCCAGAACAGTTATCTAGGACAATATAGTGAATAAANTCCAAGCAAGCATCGCAAGCCCGCTAGGTTAATTTCTGCTGCTTGCTTGGAATAAAATTTCTTGTATTTTATATTAAAATGATAGGCAAGCAATTCTGTTAAAAGCACTGGCATTGAACGTTTCGCTTCATGCAGTCTATTTTGCAACTTTTTTTAAAATGATGTCAATCCCGAAAATCTCGGAATTAGGAAAACTTAATCCCGAAAATTTTGGGACTGAAAAGTGGTCGGGATCCCGATTTTCGAGATCCCGGGATCAAATCCTCTACTTACAGTTTAAAAAATTTGTATAGACTGGAACAAGTAATAATCTGAGTGTGCTTGATCTGGCAAATATGGTTGGTGTGATAGCATTTCCCATCTAAGTTATAAGATTTTCTGACGAGTTACCAAACTTGTGTGAAATTTGATAATATCGTGGTAAAACACTACACCTGTTTTGTTGATCAATTCTGGTCGCATTTTCTGTTTGATGATATTACTCAATTTGTTTACTCAATGGAAGTACACTTTCGAATCAATCATTAAATTGTCTGGTTAAAGCTCAAAAAAAAAATTTCCTTAAAATCCCACCAAAGAGAGCATCTAAGAACACGTGGAACCCATATATTGAAACGAAATCAATTTGTTTCAAGTAATCATAAACGGTTCAATTTGACAAATTTAATCTCTTAGTGATTTCATGTGTTGTTATTTGGCAGTTTGCTTCAATCAGTACCTTTATTTTGTTTTCACTGGCTTCAACTGGCCATCCAGAACGTGGTGCATCTTCAATATTGAAATTGTTAGAACGAAATTTTGTAATCCAGTTTTGGCACTGTTGTTCTGTTAATACATCTTTTCCATACACGTCACACAATTTTTTTCTCGCTTGAACAGCATTTTGATTTTTTGGTAATAAAAAAGCAAAATATGCCGAAAATGATGCTTTCGATCTTCCATATTTGATGGGATACAAAAAATGAACAATTTCACAGAATCAAACAAAATTTTTTACAAATAAGCCTTAAAATGCTGTCAAAATATATAATGATAATACAGTTTAGAATGAAAACAGCGGGAAAAATACGACTAATCCGTCTAGTGATAAAAAAAATGAACTTACATTCCAAACAACCTAATAAATAATTAATTTTTAATTTAGATATTTTTAAAATTTAATTTGGAATTGGTTATTAAATTTAATAGAAGATAGCAACATAACTAGTCAAATTATTTAATTTCTAATATTAATTATAACCTTTACATAGCCCAAGAATTTGGCATATCATTTAGCGTGTTTATTCTATAATGGGCTATGAGTGTCAATGTTTATACGTAATATGTGTGAACACAAGTTTGGAAAAATGTGTGATCACAAGCAACACTAAGATGCTAGCAGAACGAGTGCTAAACACAGACTGACAGAGCATGCACACAATCCAGGACTCCCTCTCTCTTGGTCACTCGTTGAGAGACATTTTTTTCACAATTTGATTCGCTTGTTATGTGAGGTGCTCGTTAATTAAGGAGAGTTCCACTGTATTTGTTTTAGTTATTTTTTACAAGCCAGCAAAATATACTTTACTTTTTATTTTGTAATATTATTTAATTATATTAATTTAATAACCAATATTGTTTATATTACATTTCTAGTGATTTCCTCTTTTTAATATAAAATTCATTTGATTTTTAAAGGTAGCCTTTCTTAGCTTTTAGTAGCTGTTTTTGTGATCAAAAAATGACAACAACTAAATTTTTAGTGTTTCTCTTTTTAAATTGTACCTTATTTTATAGTACAGGATGATCATAATTTCAGTTTCACTTTGAACCTATAAAATGAAAATTATTGGACCAAATGTTTCCAAACCTGGAAAACCATGACCACCTTATAAAGGTGGTCATGGGATTTCATAACCTGCAAAAAAACAATTAGTTATAAAAATAAAACAAAGTCACCACCAGGGGAAAAATCAAGGATTATTCCTTAAACTGACATCAAACACATTTTACAAATGTGTTATGATGTCATGGCAGATGTTCAATGTGCTGTCCACCATTTCCTGCAACCAGGTGACACTTTCCTGAGTAACTGGAATCTTAAGAACATGAATCACATCTATCAGATCTGACAAATGTCTGAAGCCATGATAAGTGGTGGTTTAGCAGTAAAACCATATGACGCACAATACAAATTTGCATAAACTCTTGGGTGTTCATAAAATGCCATTTTTTCCCTGGTGGTGGCTTTTTAAACTAATTATTTTCTTGCAAGTTATGAAATCCCATGACCTCCTTTATAATATTTTCAGGTTTGAAAACATTTGGTACAGTAGTTTTCATTTTATAGGGATTAAAAGTGAAACTTAAATTATGATCACCCTGTATGTTGCAAATACAGTGGGTGATCAGTTAACGAACATAATCTGTTCAAGACTTTGTTTGCTATCCGAATTGTTCATTAAACCCTTTAGTTCTTCGCCCAAGTTAACTCGGGCATGTTACATAACGTTACAGAAAACTCTGTCCTTTCAGCCCCCCAAAAAAATATTTTTTTTTGAATTTTTGGAATGTTTTTTAAGTCTCCAAATTTTTTCACAATTTTTTTCCCGCGTGAAAAAATTTTATCACAATTTTAATTTACCTTTAATGACGCACAATTAACGATTAATTGTTTTTTAATGGGATTTTGATATCAAATTTCATTCATGGTTCTAAAGTTGTAGTGCACAGATTTTACTACGGTAAAGTTATTTAAAGCTTCTTTCTGATATCAAAAATGACCTCCAATAGTTTTTTAATTTTTTTAATTAATAGATTTTATTATATATAAGTTTAATTAAGTCGGGGGAGTCGGAAATCGCAATAAAAATTTTAATTTTTTAAAAATATTTAAAAATATACGGCCAGAAAGTAGTCACCCTACTATAAACCCATCTCCTCCGGAGACTTCTATGAGAATGTTTTGGGAAATCCAACTCCAGCTGTGTTCAAGGTCATCCAGCTGTGTAAACAATGACTCATCGGTGTCAAATTTCGCAGAAAGGGGAGACAAAGGAAAATAAAGTTTGAAGCTTTTTCTTCAAAATTAATGCATTTCTTTCGTTTTTTTCAGTTTTAAGCATTTTTTATGTTTAATTACATTAATATCAAAAATTGATGGAAACTTAAGTCATTAATAATAAAAATTAAAAAGGCACTATTTTTATTCTTGGCCATAGGTGTCCAAAATCCTAGTTATGGCTCTGGTTCAACTGAAAGATTATTTCTCCACTTTTGAACTCAAGAAAGCTATTTTCTCCTTAAGACTTCACACACAAGGCTCCAGAAAGTGATGAAATCTATGCCAAATGCTACAGGTATGTTTCAACTTCCTGGTGCCACTTCTACTCAATCTGTACAACTCCTGCCAAAGGCTGTCTTACTTTCCTGTATTTTTGAATATTAAAGGAGCTTTCGACAACTGTTGGCACCCAAGCATTATCAACGAGCTCTCCCACCTAGATTGTCCCATCTATCTTGTCAAGTTTGTCTCCTCTTTTTAACTAATAGAAAAATCAATCTATCTTATATCTTATCATCATAACTTGGTTGAAAAACTCCTAACTAAATCCTGCCCTCAAGGTGGTGTCCTATCTCCTTTCTTATGGAACCTAGTGGTAAACTCATTACTGAAAACTAAACAAGACAAGGCAATAAGTGTTCAAGCCTATGCAGATGACCTTGTCAGTGTGTGTCAGCATAGGTTCACTCATTTTTTTGGAAAGTAAGCTTAATGAAATGTTGAGTATAGCTTCCAAATGGACCTATCTAAATAAACTCCAATTCTGTATTTATAAGATCAAAGCCATGCTTTTCACCAACAAATACAAATTTTCATACCCCAAGGTTTTATTAAATGGTGACTCAATTGAATGGGTAAATTGGCAAAAGTACCTGGGAGTAATCCTTAATACTAAACTCACATTCCATTACCATATTGATTACATCTTGGCTAAGGCCAAGAAAATAAACTACATACTGTTAAGATGTGCTAGGTAAATCACAAAGCTTGTAAAATTCTATATAATGGGGCAATACAATCAATGATGCTTTACGCAGCCTCTAGCTGGGATAATGTAATTAATAAAAATTCAATAGCGAGTAAATTACTCTCTTCAAAGGCAGTTTGCCATCAGAATTTCAAAGTGCTGGAGAACTGTTACTACTAATGTCTCTCTGATACTAGCAGAGCAGAGCTCCTTCCTTAGCCTCTATGTATTGAAGAAAAGGTTCTAAACCAGGGGTGTCCAACCCGTGGCCTGCATGCGGCCCAAGGCAAGTTCGAATGCGGCCCAATAAACGTGTAAACAAAACCGACAAATTGTTTTATTTTATTTTTTTATTTCAACGGCATAAACTCAAAAAAGAAGTTTCACAAAGCCGTAAACTTTTATACATATTTTATTTTTGAGTGAAAAGGAAATATTTCCAAATATTTGGAAACGTGTGAATGACGAAGGAATACTATATAAAGCTGGAGTTGTGACTCAAAGGATTATAGACCCAAATTTGAAAAAAGAAGAGATAGGCCAAAAGATAAAAAGTAATGAGAAAGGTTAAATAGACCTTCTGTTATGCAAATATTTACCCTTAATTTTTCAACCTTCCTTACTACTTTTTATCTTTTGGCCTTTCTCTTCTTTTCTCAAATTTGGGTCTATAATCCTTTGAGTTCCAACTCCAACATTATTTAGTATTCCTTCCAGCATTGCAAGCATTGCTGGAAGGAATACTAAACGCATTGATTACAGTGTAAACTGTGTTGTTTTTTATGTCTGATATTGTAGCCATATTGCATGTTGTTTAACATGTTGGATAATGAGTTCAGAGCTAGGCAGAACCAGAGAGGACTCAAGGAATCTCCTTGAAAAATTCCTCGCCTAATGAATATCTCATTTGTTTGTATAAAAGTGTTACTAACCCTGAGATGCAGTGTTGTTCTCCAGTGCTGCATAGTGTTTTCGAAGAAGGCAATGAGTGATGGATGTATTTTGTACATGTGTAGAATATGTAGCAGCCAACTGTGTGGAACACTGTCGAATGCTTTTCTGTAGTCTATATATGCCATGTGTATGTTTCTGTGTTGTTTGTGTGCTTGCCGTAGAATGACTGAATCTATGAGTAACTGTTCTTTGCATCCCCTGTGATTTCTACGGCAACCTTTTTGTTGTTCTGTAAGAATGTCGTGTTCTTCAACATGTTTGTATATTTTGTTTGTGATACAGAATGTCAATAATATGTAGAGTGTTGGAAGACATGTAATTGGTCTGTATTGTGTGGGGTCTGTGGTGGTGTTGTTTTTCGGTTTCATGTAGGTGATGCCCTGAGTAAGAAATTTTGGCATGTCTTGTGGGTTGATGATAATGTGTGTTAGTTGTTTAGCTAGTTCCTGGTGCAGTGATGTAAACTTTTTATACCAGAAATTGTGAATGTTGTCTACTCCAGGTGTCTTCCAGTTGTGTGTTCTGTTAACAGCGTAGCGGATGTCGTGTACGTTTATTTCAGCACAGGGCATAGTTGGTATGTTGTGCAAGTTTCTGTTCTCCTCCTCGATCAAGCCTGCATGAGCATTGTGTAACAGCACTGGACTAAAGAGACGACCAATAAGTTGTGAGTTCTTCTTCTGTTGATGTGCCACTGTGCTGTGTATCAGTATTTGTTTTGGTACTGAATTGTCTGTAGAAAAGTTTCTCATTGTAGATGTGTCTCTTTAATCCGATTATGATAGTCTACCGAACTGAAAATCGAATTAAAGAGACACATTCACAACAAAACAGCAGCTGCCATAAGTGATTTTTTGAAAGTTTTTCATTGTTTGTGAATAATTTATTTTGTTGTTTTCGTAGTGTACATGTTTTGTATCGTTTGAGTCTATGTGGTTTGGCTGCAAGTTTCTGTTTTAGTGTATCAATGTATTCTGTAATGTGTGTTGTGATGTTCATGTTTTGTGTGTGTTTTGATTTTCTTGAAAATGTTTTTGAGTTGTTTCTTTAATTTGGGTGTTATGTTGTTTTTAGTGTATTGTGTCAGCCTGCCTAATTGCTGTCTAATGT
>NW_019384539.1:62354-63017 GCF_000671375.1 Centruroides sculpturatus | reverse complement strand
GCATAATGTGACATTTTCTGCATGTGTCATTTGTGAGTGTTGTATCTTTGAGTATGTGTTTTCTGTAGTTTTTAGTATTTATGACCTGATCCTGTATGGCAATCATGAATCCTTCCGTCTCCCCAAGAGGCATCCCCGATCTAACCAGCTGTTTAATGCAGTTTTGTCAACAAAATCCTGGGCCAGGTCATAAGGATGCCTGCCATGGAATGCCTTTCGAGCCCACAATTGCTTGATGGTGTCTATGCTTTTTGTGTGTTGTGTCATGTCTGTATGATGTAAGTGTAAGTTTAATGGTGTGCTATTTGAGTCTGCTAGAGTTGCAGACTCAAATAGCAGACCTGCTTTATGTAATTGTGATGTTTCTTGTTTCCTGTAGAAAAATTCTCGCAGTGACTGTATTTGTTTATAGTGAAGGTTAACTATGTCAATCAGGCCACATCCGCCATCTTTACGTGTGTAAGGAACCAAGTCTGAGCTTTATTTTTATTTTACTTTTATTTTGCTTTCATTATATTTTGTTTGGGGCTTATGTTTAGTTAAGACGAAGGTTTCCTCACCATTCACCTTAGTAACTTAAAAATAGAAGAAAAACCAACTCACCGACGAAAGAAAAGCGCCGTAGAAAAACTCGCGCACACTTGCGCTTCCCAAGCGGAAAAA
>NW_019384539.1:54931-60996 GCF_000671375.1 Centruroides sculpturatus | reverse complement strand
ATATACGTATTTTGGAAATGTTGAGTCGAATTAGTCTAGAATCGATTAATTTTATGAAAGAAAACCTTTCAAACAGCCGTAGTCCGTAAACTATGATTCCTACAAAATTGATTCATAAAGAACGGAACGTATCTACCGTCTTATAGGGGGATCTACTGTATCTACCGTCTTATAGGGGGATCTACTGTATTTATCTATAGAAACTGAACTTCTCTTGCCTTTATGTTTGCGAAAACTGCTATCAATTTTCATGTATCCAATCAGTCTAAAATTTCATGTTCAATTGAAAATATAGCTAAATTACTTAATCTTTGCTGGTGCGTTGTTGATCTTAAATAGTTTTTTTTTATAATTTTAACTTTGAAAAGGACCCTTCACCAAATGCAACTGAAACCGGCAATGTAAGTAATATTCTTACAAGTTAGTGCTATTGCTGTGTTCGGAAATGTTGAAATTAAGTCATTAGTAAAAAGATATTGTAATAAGATTTGAGGATCATTAGCTGGTTTTCTGGAAAATGCAACTTTAAAGTATTGATTTCATTAAACAAGTCAATACCGTCAACGTCTGTTTCACTACTTGAATCGTCTTTAAGCTTCAGATTTAAATCCTAACCAAGTTAAAATATCATTAATTATACTTAGACCCATGTCAGAAGTATTATTAACAAAATAATTGCAATTTGATATGCGATAGAACTGTTCGAATGCGTACCTGTCAACTTTTGTCATAGAGCACGACTATGAGTACTTGGCTTTCGGGCGTCGCCGGACAGTTCAACCTGCTGACAGACGTTTCGCATTGCATCCTAATTCTGATAAATGCCAATAGAGGCGCTGTTAATGCTATAATATAGGCTAAATAAGAATATAGTAATTGTGCTCCGGTCGGATTTTTTTCTCCTTGCGAAGACATTTCTTATGTTATAAGTAGGGTGGGTATTAGGACAATGACTTTGAATATTACGTGACCGATCGCTCGATTTGCTGCCCCCCTGGACGTGCCGCCCGCGTGCCGTGCACCCCTTGCACGCCCGCTTACGGCGGGCCTGCATGAGATGTGACAGTGTAAACTGTGTTGTTTTTTCATGTCTGATATTGTAGCCATAATGTGTGTTGTTTAACATGTTGGATAATGGGTTCAGAGCTAGGCAGAACCAGAGAGGACTCAAGGAATCTCCTTGAAAAATTCCTCGCCTAATGTATATCTCATTTGTTTGTATGGAAGTGTTACTAACCCTGAGATGCAGTGTTGTTCTCCAGTGCTGCATAGTGTTTTCAAAGAAGGCAATGAATGATGGATGTATTTTGTACATGTATAGAATATGTAGCAGCCAACTGTGTGGAACACTGTCGAATGCTTTTCTGTAGTCTATATATACCATGTGTATGTTTCTGTGTTGTTTGTGTGCTTGCCGTAGAATGACTGAATCTATGAGTAACTGTTCTTTGCATCCCCTGTGATTTCTATGGCAACCTTTTTGTTGTTCCGTAAGAATGTTGTGTTCTTCAACATGTTTGTATATTTTGTTTGTGATACAGGATGTCAATAATTTGTAGACTTATTATTATTATTACTATTAAATAAATTGGTTTAGTTCTTTTAAAATGTATGTGCAAATAAGTAAATTAATATAAACATCAAATTATTGCAGATTAATCCACTCTTTTTATAGTGTGCAAATTTGCAATATTGTAAGAAAGTGAATGGTATATAAACAAAAACTATAATTTCATTGCACGTATATCTTTGTCAAAGGACAGAAAACAATAGAATGAATAATATAAATAAATAAAATGAAAAAAAAAAAAAAACAATTACCCAATCAGAATTGAGTGTGCATGTTTCAAATGATGCAATTATAAAAAAAGACTAAAAAATTAGTTTTTGCATTTGTATACATTATATTATGAATAATCAAATATGTATTAATAAATACTTATTTATATATCAAATTAAAGAAAAAAATTCTTTAATATAGACTAGTCATAAAAACCATAGTGTTATTCATTTTCAAACAAGCAAGATTTTAAAAAAGGCCAACAAAGGTCAATCCACAGAATCATGATACCTAAAAGATCCACCTGAAAGTGTTAACGCTTATGGGACTGATGTTTTTCAGGTGTCTTGTTTCCATGGACTGACCTTTCTTAACCTTTTTTTATAATTACATATATTTGAAAACAAGTAACTTTATGGTTCTTTATTATTAGTCTATGTTAAAGATTGTTTTTATCATTTAATTTGATATATGATAAGTAAGAATTTGTTCATATAAGTTTAATTATAAATAATTTGAATTAAATGTAAGCAAATGCAAAAATCAATTCTTTTCAAAGCCATTTTTGTAATTGCACCATTTAAAAAACCTGTGCTCAATTCTGATTCAGTAATAGTTTATTTTCATTCTGTTGACTATTTTCTGCCATCTGACAAAGATTTATGAAGATGTGAGCAACAGAATTTTAGTTTTGATTTTGTTTATATGCCATCCTCATAAATATGCAAATTAGCACTCCATAAAATATGCATTAAACCACAATAATTGTGACTTATTTGTATTTATATTTTAAAAGAATTAAATGTTAAACTACTGTAGTTAATAATAGTAATAACTACAAAAAAAGCAAGAAAACTGTTGCAAATAAAATTTAAAATTTTCAATTTTGATTTTAAAATTTTGTCACTAGATGAAGCTATAAGTATGTTACTTACTGAAAGGGCTATGGCCATAGAAATATAAGAAAAAACAAATTTACAGTTATGACAACAAAGATTATGGGGGAGTTACAGGAATTGCCCTGTAGAAGCTAAAGATCATTCTCATATTTCCTACAGGAGACATCATGAAAGTGTTAACTGCTTCACAACAGCATATGATAAAAGTTGTTAAAAAGTGTCAATAAACTAAAATTATTTTCCTGCAGTGTGACTTCCAATTGAAAACTTTAAAATTTCAATTTATGTTTCAAAGAAATCAATCAATATTTATATACAATTAATTTATCACTCTATCAATCAGGGCTGCAGAGTCAGTAAAAAAGCACTTGACTTCGACTTCTGATAATTTTAGTAGGCTGACACCGACTCCAGCAAAATTAAAAACCAAGTCATTTTATGGGGGAAGAGATGCTCATAGGGGGTACCCTACTCTGAACTCTGAAAGGAGCCCTGGGCATTTACACAAATACTTTTATAGTTAGAATTTTTAATATTTAACTTACATTAATATTTATTTGTATAAAGAAATTAATTTTTTAACAAATATTTAGTAAGTGAAAAAAGGGGGAACAATAAAATTCTACATCTACATATCTTTATTCTACAACATTTGCACTTCAATTTCACCTTTCCAGAAAAGTTAGTCCAACTAAAAAGTGTGCAATCTAGCCACTTCAGCCCCTTGTTCAGAAAAGAAAAATATATACTTTGTTCAATTAGTCTTGTTCATTCAGAAAAATAGAGTACTCATTTAAAGCAGGGATAATAAAGATTCAAAAAATATTCAAATTTAATTAAGTCAAAACAATTTAACTACTAAACACAAATACTACAAAGAAAACTACATATTTATTAAATTAAATTGTTGCATTTTGTATTTAAAATAAATGAATTATAACAAAATACAAAAACATTTTAAAAAATTATTAAATATAAAATAAATTTTCTTTCATTTAAATAAAAAAAATTAATTAAATTTTAAATGCCAGAGTGGGAGTCAACACATTTTTTCCGACTCCAACTCCTCTGGTCAGAAATTCCTCCCGACTCAGACTCCACAGCCCTGCTATCAATTACAAAATACAGTAGAGTCTTGACAGTTCAAATTGATCAGGAATGGGACAACTTCAAATTAATGAAAACCCAAAGAATACAGAATATATATAAAATGGAAAACAGTAATAACAAAAGGCATTGAATAACTGAAAGTTTATTTTATTGGCTTAAAATACAAGATGTCCTGTACAATACTGTGCAAGTGGCAACCATATCTAGAAGAATCTGAAAATCGTATCATTTCACAATGCAATAAAGTGAAAATCAATACAAAACTTTTCAGTGTATGATTTTTTTTTATTTTATTATTTTGTTATTTTAAATTGTATACAGTCGACCCCTTCATAACGCGGTAGATATGTTCCACCTTATAAGAATTTCACATTGTAGGAATCCTTAAATACATGAGCCAATCACAGCCCAGAACGTGTGCAGTTTACAGACTACGGCTGTTTGAAAGGTTTTCTTCCATAAAATTAATCGATTCTAGACTAATTTGACTCAACATTTCCAAAACACGTATAATTTTTTGGAAATAATCCATATAAACTATGCTATAAACAAATAATTGCAGGATTACTTACCAAGTGTTTTTGTCGCGGGGCAGCACACCAAACAGCGGGTGCATTTTCTGATAAGTTATTTTTCTGCGAAAAATTCGTTGAACTTGGAGACATCATTAATAGAAATAATTTTTATGGCCATTGAATAAGAAATGTTTTTTCACAAGAAATGTATAAAATTACAGTACTGTATTACAGTACCTAATTTATATACTGTACAGACAATAGTAAACTCAACTTACCCGCCTAAACTCTCCGTAGCGTGTAAGTAGTTCGGCTGCTCGTCCACTATTGGTCCAGATTCAACCAATCCATTCACGACACGAGTCTGTGATGACGTTTTACCACATTTTATGAGTCTTTTTTAGCATCTTTATATGAATAAGGTCGCAATTTTTTCGCCGTGATATATGAATCCACATTATATGAACCCGCATTATAGGGGGGTCTGCTGTATATATATTGATGTAATTTATTCTTTGGATTCAAATAGCTCGTTATTCCAAAGAATTTTCTATTTTAAATGTGTTCTTAATTGTTCTACTGAAAAAGAACATTTATCGATGTTCCATAGCTTTTAAAAACTTGAAGATGCCTTGTAGAACACGTTGAAAGCATTTGTTAAAGTTAATAAATAATTCTCAGTGATGTAAGATGATGTAAAAGTATGATGTCTCAACATACATGATTTCAATTACCTAAATATGTAATTTTTACACGTTCTGGTTGAGTACATGTATTTTGGCTTAAGGGTGATAGTGCCTTGAACTATACACAATCTCAAACTATCAAGATTCTACTGTAAAATATCCTCCAAAATATATGTCAAACAGGCATTAGTCAATGAAACAATACAATTTAAAATTTATGACAAAATATTTAAAAATCTTTCTTTAACAAATCATGTAATTTTACTGACCTTAACTTTTGATACAGTTTTACTTGGTTTCTGCCTTGCAACTAAACTAGCAAGATGAGCTGTATTTTCATCAACCACAGCATTTACTACATCTTCTCCAGCAGAATTCCTAAATAATTAATGTAATGCACTTTAATTATTACTGTTATTTCCATTTATATAGTAAATTTAAATCTATTAATTCTTGCTTTATTGAAAGTCATATGATTGTTAGCTATTAAGTTCAAAGAATCTTTAGGTCTCATATCATCATCAGGAATGGGAACCTTAGAAGAAACTTCAACAAACATCAGGCAGAATACTATCTACTTTTAAAACAAAATCTTCTTTCAAAACTTCTTATCTCAAGCTAAATGAACTTTTCATCCCAAGCAGAGTCTATCATGCTCCCTGCCAGATCAAGTTTAACATATTTTAATATATATATTGAAGAAACATAAATTGTTGTCTTAAATCCATCACTCTCACATTCACCAGAAATAAGAACATTTTTAATCACAGAGGCAATCTTTTATTTGAGGCTACACCTCTATGAAAATATGTAAAAACAGTTAAAATGTTCTCTGGTAATGATGCCAAAATTTATAAAAAAATAATTTGACTATTTGTTTTTAAGTTTTGGCATCATCACCAGAGAACATTTTAACTGTTTTTATATATTTTCATAGAGGTTAGCCTCAAATAAAAAAAATCACCTCTGAGAATAAAAATTGTTTTTGTTCCTGGAGAATGTGAGAGTGATGGATTTAAGACAACAATTTATGTTTCTTCAATATATATATATATATATATATATATTGAAGAAA